>NW_027175729.1:0-42120 GCF_028021215.1 Eschrichtius robustus | reverse complement strand
TCGGCTTAGGGTACGGGTTCGGGTACGGTTTCGGGTACGGCGTAGGGTATGGGTTAGGTTTAGGGTTAGGGTTAGTATTAGGTTTAGGGGTCTGTGTAGGGTACGGATTAGGATTAGCGTACGTGTTAGGGTTAGGGTATGCATTAGGGTTAGGGTATTATTAAACCTATCCCACTCTCTAGATACCACTGAGCAGGTAAAGGAATATTATTTTGGGTCAACCATGGAAAAGAGTTTAGACACTAGGATAAGATAAGGAACTCACCCATTATAAAGAAATCACATTAGGATTCTCTTTTTAACCTGTTCCTTAAAACACTAGTGCTTAGGAAATGTATTGGAGGCAGAAGCAGTCAAGGGTAGCTTAGGGTTAGGGTTAGGGTTAGGGATAGGGTACGGGTTCGGTTTACGGGTTCGGGTACGGGTTCGTATAAGGCGTAGGGTATGGGTTAGGGTTAGGGTTAGGGTTACTTTTAGGGTTAGGGTTAGGATAAGCGTACGGCTGAGTGTACGGTTTCGGGTATGCATAGTGTATGGGCTAGGTTTAGGGTCAGGTTAGTTTTAGGGTTAGGGCTCGGGTTAGGGTACGGGTTAGGATTAAGGTTAGTGTTAGGGTTATGATAGGGGTTAGGGTTAGGGTACGCGTTAGGGTTACGGTAATTATTAAACCTATCCCCACTCTCTAGATACCACTTAGCACGTAAAGGAATATTATTTGGGGTCCAGCATGGAGAAGAGTTTAGGACACTAGGATAAGATAAGGAACACACCCATTATAAAGAAATGTCATTAGGATTCTCTTTTTTAACCTGTTCCTCAAAACACTAGTGCTTAGGAAATCTACTGGAGGCAGAATGTGTCAAGCGTAGGTTAGCGTTAGGATTAGCGTTAGGGTATGGCTTAGGGTACGGGTTCGAGTACGGGTTCGGATACAGCATAGGATGAGGGTTAGGGTTAGGTTTAGGGTTTGTTTTAGGGTTAAGCTCAGTTTAGGGTATGGGTTAGGATTAGGGTTAGTGTTAGGCTTAGGGTAGGGGTTAGGGTTAGGGTACGCGTTAGGTTACGGTAATTATTAAACCTATACCACTCTCTAGATACCACTTAGCACGTAAAGGAATATTATTTGGGGTCCAGCCATGGAGAAGAGTTTAGACACTAGGATAAGATAAGGAACACACCCATCTAAAGAAATCACATTACGATTCTCTTTTTAACCTGTTCCTTAAAGCACTAGTGCTTAGGAAATCTATTGGAGGCAGAAGCAGTCAAGGGTAGCTTAGGGTTAGGGTTAGGGTACGGCTTAGGCTATGGCATAGGGTACGGGTACGGGTTAGGGTTAGGGTTTGTTTAAGGGTTAGGGCTCGGTTTAGGGCACGGGTTAGGATTAGGGTACGTGTTAGGGATAGGGTAGGGGTTAGGGTTCGGGTAGGCGTTAGGGTTAGGGTATTTATTAAACCTAGCCACTCTGTAGATACACTTAGCACGTAAAGGAATATTCTTTGAGGTCCAGCCATGGAGAAGAGTTTAGACACTAGGATAAGATAAGGAACCACACCCATTATAAAGAAATCACATTAGGATTCTCTTTTTAACCAGTTCCTTAAAACACTAGTGCTTAGGAAACCTATTGGAGGCAGAAGTAGTCAAGGGTAGCTTAGGGTTAGGGTTAGGGTTAGGTTATGGCTTAGGGTACGGGTTCTGGTACAGGTTCGGGCACGGCATAGGGTATGGGTTAGAGTTAGGGTTAGGGTTAGTTTTAGTGTTACGGCTCGGTTTATGGTATGGGTTAGGATTAGGGTACGTGTCTGGGTTAGGGTAAGCATAAGGTTAGGGTATTTATTAAACCTATCCCACTGTCTAGATACCATAAATCAGGTAAAGGAATATTATTTTGGGTCCAGCATAGAGAAGGTTTAGACAGTAGGATAAGATAAGGAACACACCCATGATAAAGAAATCACTTTAGGATTCTCTTTTTAAGCTGTCCTTAAAACACTAGTGCTTAGGAAATCTATTGGAGGCAGAAGCTGTCAAGCGTAGGTTAGGTTAGTGTTACGGTTAGGGTACGGATTACGGTACGGGTTCTGATACGGGTTCGGGTACGGCGTACGTTATGTGTTAGTGTTAGGGTTAGGCTTAGTTTTAGGGTTGGGGCTCGGTTTAGGGTACGGGTTAGGATTAGGGTACGTGTTACGGTTAAGGTAGGGGTTTGGGTTAGGGTACGCCGTAGGCTTAGGGTATTTATTAAACCTATCGCACTCTCTAGATACCACTAAGCATGTAAAGGAATATTATTTGGGGTCCAGGCATGGAGAAGAGTTTAGACACTAGGATAAGATAAGGAACACACTCATTATAAAGAATTCACATTAGGATTCTCTTTTTAAGCCGTTCCGTAAAACACTAGTGCTTAGGAAATCTAATGAGGAAGAAGCAGTCAAGGGTAGCTTAGGGTTAGGTTTAGGGTTAATGTTAGGGTACTGCTTATGGTACGGGTTCGGATACGATGTAGGGTATGTGTTAGGTTAGTGTTAGGGTTAGTTTTAGTCTTAGGGCTCGGTTTAGGGTATGGGTTAGGATTAGTGTACGTGTTAGTGTTAGTGTAGGGGTTTGGGTTAGGGTAGGCGTTAGGGTTAGGATATTTATTAAACCTATCCAACTCTCTAGATACACTTAGCACGTAAAGGAATATTATTTGGGGTCCAGCAATGGAGAAGAGTTTAGACAGTTGGAGAAGGTAAGGACACACCCATTAAAAAGAAATCACATTAGGATTCTCTTTTTAACCTGTTCCTTAAAACACTAGTGCTTAGGAAATCTATTGGAGGCAGAAGCAGTCAAGTGTAGCTTAGGTTTAGGGTTAGGTTAGGGTACGTCTTACGGTATGGGTTCGGTATGGTGTAGGGTAGGGTTAGGGTTAGGCTTAGGGTACGTTTAGGGTACGGGTTTCAGATACGGCGTAGGATATGGGTTAGGGTTCGGTTTAGGGTTTTTTTTAGGGTTAGGGCTCAGTTTAGGGTATGGGTTAGGAATAGGGTACGTGTTAGTGTTAGGGTACGGGTTAGGTTAAAGTATGCGTTAGGGTCAGGGTATTTATTTAACCTATTTCACTCTCTAGATACCACTTAACACGTAAGGAATATTAATTTGGGTCCAGCCCATGGAGAAGGGTTTAGACACTAGGATAAGAAAAGGAACACCCATTATAAAGAAGTCACATTAGATTCTCTTTTTAACCTGTTCCTTAAAACACTAGTGCTTAGGACATCGATTGGAGGCAGAAGCAGTCAACGGTAGCTTAGTGTTAGGGTTAGGGTAAGGGTTAGGGTTAGGGTTAGGGTTAGGTTTAGGGGTAAGAGTACGGCTTAGGGTACGGCTTCGGGTATGACATAGTGTATGGGTTAGTTTTTAGGGTTAGGGTTAGTTTTAGGGTTAGTGTTAGGGCTCGGTTTAGGGTACGGGGTAGGATAAGGGTACGTGTTAGGGTTAAGGTAGGGGTTTGGGTTAGGGTACGCGTTAAGGTTAGGGTATTTATTAAAGCTATCCCACTCTCTAGGTACCACTTCGCACGTAAAGCATTATTATTTGGGGTCCAGCCATGGAGAAGAGTTTAGATACTAGGATAAGATAAGGAACACACCCATTATAAAGAAATCACATTTGGATTCTCTTTTTAACCTGTTCCTTAAAACACTAGTGCTTAGGAAATCTGTTGGAGGCAGAAGCAGTCAAGAGTAGCTTAGGGTTAGGGTTAGGGTTAGGGTTACGGTACGGCTTAGGTACTGGTTCGGGTACGGTTTCGAGTACAGCGTAGGGTATGGTTAAGTTTAGGGTTAGGTTTATTTTTAGGGTTAGGGCTCTTGTTTAGGGTACGGGTTAGTTTTAGGGTACTTGTTACGGTTAGCGTAGGTGTTAGGGTTAGGGTACGAGGTAGGGTTAGGGTGTTTTTTAAACCTATCCCACTCTCTAGGTATCACTTAACACGTAAAGGAATATTATTTAGGTCCAGCCATGGAGAAGAGTTTAGACACTAGGATAAGATAAGGAACACACCCATTATAAAGAAATCACATTAGCATTCTCTTTTAACCTGTTCCTAAAAACACTAGTGCTTAGGAGATCTATAGGAGGCAGAAGCAGTCAAGGTTAGCTTACTGTTAGGGTTAGGGTTAGGGTTAGAGTTACGTTTAGGGTACGGGTTAGGGTATGGGTTCGGGTACGGTTTCGGGTACGGCGTAGGGTATGGGTTAGGTTTAGGGTTAGGGCTAGTATTAGGGTTAGGGGTCGGTGTAGGATACGTGTTAGGATTAGCGTAGGTGTTAGGGTTAGGGTATGCGTTAGGGTTAGGGTATTTATTAAACCTATCCCACTCTCTAGATACCACTGAGCAGGTAAAGGAATATTATTTGGGGTCCAGCCATGGAGAAGAGTTTAGACACTAGGATAAGATAAGGAACACACCCATTATAAAGAAATCACATTAGGATTCTCTTTTTAACCTGTTCCTTAAAACACTAGTGCTTAGGAAATCCACTGGAGGCAGAAGCAGTCAAGGGTAGCTTAGGGTTAGGGTTAGGGTTAGGGTTAGGGTACTGCTTATGGTACGGGTTCGGTTACGGATTCGAGTATGGCGTAGGGTATGGGCTAGGTTTAGGCTTAGGGTTAGTTTTAGGGTTAGGGCTCGGTTTAGGGTACGGGTTAGAATTAGGGTACGTTTTAGTGTTATAGTAGGGTTTAGGGTTAGGGTATGCGTTAGGTTTACGGTAATTATTAAACCTATCCCACTCTCTAGATAACACTTAGCACGTAAAGGAATATTATTTGGGGTCCAGCCATGGAGAAGAGTTTAGACACTAGGATAAGATAAGGAACACACCCATCCTAAAGAAATCACATTAGGATTCTCTTTTTAACCTGTTCCTTAAAGCACTAGTGTTTAGGAAATCTATAGGAGGCAGAAGCAGTCAAGGGTAGTTTAGGGTTAGGGTTAGGGTACGGCTTAGGGTATGGCATAGGGTACGGGTACGGGTTAGGGTTAGGGTTTGTTTAAGGGTTAGGGCTCGGTTTAGGGCACGGGTTAGGATTAGGGTACGTGTTATGGATAGGGTAGGGGTTAGGGTTCGGGTAGGCGTTAGGGTTAGGGTATTTATTAAACCTAGCCCACTCTGTAGATACCACTTAGCACGTAAAGGAATATTCTTTGAGGTCCAGCCATGGAGAAGAGTTTAGACACTAGGATACGATAAGGAACACACCCATTATAAAGAAATCACATTAGGATTCTCTTTTTAACCTGTTCCATAAAACACTAGTGCTTAGGAAACCTATTGGAGGCAGAAGCAGTCAAGGGTAGCTTAGGGTTAGGGTTAGGGTTAGGGTATGGCTTAGGGTACGGGTTCTGGTACAGGTTCGGTCACGGCATAGGGTATGGGTTAGAGTTAGGGTTAGGGTTAGTTTTAGTGTTACGGCTCGGTTTATGGTACGGGTTAGGATTAGGGTACGTGTCAGGGTTATGGTAAGCATAAGGTTAGGGTATTTATTAAACCTATCCCACTGTCTAGATACCATAAATCAGGTAAAGGAATATTATTTTGGGTCCAACCATAGAGAAGAGTTTAGACAGTAGGATAAGATAAGGAACACACCCATGGTAAAGAAATCACTTTAGGATTCTCTTTTTAAGCTGTTCCTTAAAACACTAGTGCTTAGGAAATCTATTGGAGGCAGAAGCAGTCAAGTGTAGCTTAGGGTTAGGGTTAGGGTTAGGGTACGTCTTACGGTATGGGTTCGGGTATGGTGTAGGGTAGGGTTAGGGTTAGGGTTAGGGTACGGTTTAGGGTACGGGTTCAGATACGGCGTAGGATATGGGTTAGGGTTAGGTTTAGGGTTTTTTTAGGGTTAGGGCTCAATTTAGGGTACGGGTTAGGAATAGGGTACGTGTTAGGGTTAGGGTACGGGTTAGGGTTAAGGTATGCGTTAGGGTCAGGGTATTTATTAAACCTATTCCACTCTCTAGATACCACTTAGCACGTAAAGGAATATTAATTTGGGTCCAGCCATGGAGAAGAGTTTAGACACTAGGATAAGATAAGGAACACACCCATTATAAAGAAGTCACATTAGGATTCTCTTTTTAACCTGTTCCTTAAAACACTAGTGCTTAGGAAACCTATTGGAGGCAGAAGCAGTCAAGGGTAGCTTAGGGTTAGGGTTAGGGTTACGGTACGGCTTAGGGTACTGGTTCGGGTACGGTTTCGAGTACGGCGTAGGGTATGGGTTAAGTTTAGGGTTAGGTTTAGTTTTAGGCTTAGGGCTCCTGTTTAGGGTACGGGTTAGTTTTAGGGTACTTGTTACGGTTAGGGTAGGTGTTAGGGTTAGGTTACGATTTAGGGTTAGGGTGTTTTTTAAACCTATCCCACTCTCTAGGTATCACATAGCACGTAAAGGAATATTATTTAGGGTCCAGCCATGGAGAAGAGTTTAGACACTAGGATAACATAAGGAACACACCCATTATAAAGAAATCACATTAGCATTCTCTTTTTAACCTGTTCCTAAAAACACTAGTGCTTAGGAGATCTATAGGAGGCAGAAGCAGTCAAGGTTAGCTTAGTGTTCGTGTTAGGGTTAGGGTTAGAGTTACGTTTAGGGTACGGCTTAGGGTACGGGTTCGGGTACGGTTTCGGGTACGGCGTAGGGTATGGGTTAGGTTTAGGGTTAGGGTTAGTATTAGGTTTAGGGGTCTGTGTAGGGTACGGATTAGGATTAGCGTACGTGTTAGGGTTAGGGTATGCATTAGGGTTAGGGTATTTATTAAACCTATCCCACTCTCTAGATACCACTGAGCAGGTAAAGGAATATTATTTTGGGTCCAACCATGGAAAAGAGTTTAGACACTAGGATAAGATAAGGAACTCACCCATTATAAAGAAATCACATTAGGATTCTCTTTTTAACCTGTTCCTTAAAACACTAGTGCTTAGGAAATGTATTGGAGGCAGAAGCAGTCAAGGGTAGCTTAGGGTTAGGGTTAGGGTTAGGGATAGGGTACGGGTTCGGTTACGGGTTCGGGTACGGGTTCGTATAAGGCGTAGGGTATGGGTTAGGGTTAGGGTTAGGGTTACTTTTAGGGTTAGGGTTAGGATAAGCGTACGGCTGAGTGTACGGTTTCGGGTATGGCATAGTGTATGGGCTAGGTTTAGGGTCAGGGTTAGTTTTAGGGTTAGGGCTCGGGTTAGGGTACGGGTTAGGATTAAGGTTAGTGTTAGGGTTATGATAGGGGTTAGGGTTAGGGTACGCGTTAGGGTTACGGTAATTATTAAACCTATCCCACTCTCTAGATACCACTTAGCACGTAAAGGAATATTATTTGGGGTCCAGCCATGGAGAAGAGTTTAGACACTAGGATAAGATAAGGAACACACCCATTATAAAGAAATCTCATTAGGATTCTCTTTTTAACCTGTTCCTCAAAACACTAGTGCTTAGGAAATCTACTGGAGGCAGAATGTGTCAAGCGTAGGTTAGCATTAGGATTAGCGTTAGGGTATGGCTTAGGGTACGGGTTCGAGTACGGGTTCGGATACAGCATAGGATGAGGGTTAGGGTTAGGTTTAGGGTTTGTTTTAGGGTTAGGGCTCAGTTTAGGGTATGGGTTAGGATTAGGGTTAGTGTTAGGCTTAGGGTAGGGGTTAGGGTTAGGGTACGCGTTAGGGTTACGGTAATTATTAAACCTATCCCACTCTCTAGATACCACTTAGCACGTAAAGGAATATTATTTGGGGTCCAGCCATGGAGAAGAGTTTAGACACTAGGATAAGATAAGGAACACACCCATCCTAAAGAAATCACATTACGATTCTCTTTTTAACCTGTTCCTTAAAGCACTAGTGCTTAGGAAATCTATTGGAGGCAGAAGCAGTCAAGGGTAGCTTAGGGTTAGGGTTAGGGTACGGCTTAGGCTATGGCATAGGGTACGGGTACGGGTTAGGGTTAGGGTTTGTTTAAGGGTTAGGGCTCGGTTTAGGGCACGGGTTAGGATTAGGGTACGTGTTAGGGATAGGGTAGGGGTTAGGGTTCGGGTAGGCGTTAGGGTTAGGGTATTTATTAAACCTAGCCCACTCTGTAGATACCACTTAGCACGTAAAGGAATATTCTTTGAGGTCCAGCCATGGAGAAGAGTTTAGACACTAGGATAAGATAAGGAACACACCCATTATAAAGAAATCACATTAGGATTCTCTTTTTAACCAGTTCCTTAAAACACTAGTGCTTAGGAAACCTATTGGAGGCAGAAGTAGTCAAGGGTAGCTTAGGGTTAGGGTTAGGGTTAGGTTATGGCTTAGGGTACGGGTTCTGGTACAGGTTCGGGCACGGCATAGGGTATGGGTTAGAGTTAGGGTTAGGGTTAGTTTTAGTGTTACGGCTCGGTTTATGGTATGGGTTAGGATTAGGGTACGTGTCTGGGTTAGGGTAAGCATAAGGTTAGGGTATTTATTAAACCTATCCCACTGTCTAGATACCATAAATCAGGTAAAGGAATATTATTTTGGGTCCAGCCATAGAGAAGGGTTTAGACAGTAGGATAAGATAAGGAACACACCCATGATAAAGAAATCACTTTAGGATTCTCTTTTTAAGCTGTTCCTTAAAACACTAGTGCTTAGGAAATCTATTGGAGGCAGAAGCTGTCAAGCGTAGGTTAGGGTTAGTGTTACGGTTAGGGTACGGATTACGGTACGGGTTCTGATACGGGTTCGGGTACGGCGTACGTTATGTGTTAGTGTTAGGGTTAGGCTTAGTTTTAGGGTTGGGGCTCGGTTTAGGGTACGGGTTAGGATTAGGGTACGTGTTACGGTTAAGGTAGGGGTTTGGGTTAGGGTACGCCGTAGGCTTAGGGTATTTATTAAACCTATCGCACTCTCTAGATACCACTAAGCATGTAAAGGAATATTATTTGGGGTCCAGGCATGGAGAAGAGTTTAGACACTAGGATAAGATAAGGAACACACTCATTATAAAGAATTCACATTAGGATTCTCTTTTTAAGCCGTTCCGTAAAACACTAGTGCTTAGGAAATCTAATGGAGGAAGAAGCAGTCAAGGGTAGCTTAGGGTTAGGTTTAGGGTTAATGTTAGGGTACTGCTTATGGTACGGGTTCGGATACGATGTAGGGTATGTGTTAGGGTTAGTGTTAGGGTTAGTTTTAGTCTTAGGGCTCGGTTTAGGGTATGGGTTAGGATTAGTGTACGTGTTAGTGTTAGTGTAGGGGTTTGGGTTAGGGTAGGCGTTAGGGTTAGGATATTTATTAAACCTATCCAACTCTCTAGATACCACTTAGCACGTAAAGGAATATTATTTGGGGTCCAGCAATGGAGAAGAGTTTAGACAGTTGGAGAAGGTAAGGAACACACCCATTAAAAAGAAATCACATTAGGATTCTCTTTTTAACCTGTTCCTTAAAACACTAGTGCTTAGGAAATCTAATGGAGGCAGAAGCAGTCAAGTGTAGCTTAGGTTTAGGGTTAGGGTTAGGGTACGTCTTACGGTATGGGTTCGGGTATGGTGTAGGGTAGGGTTAGGGTTAGGCTTAGGGTACGGTTTAGGGTACGGGTTCAGATACGGCGTAGGATATGGGTTAGGGTTCGGTTTAGGGTTTTTTTTAGGGTTAGGGCTCAGTTTAGGGTATGGGTTAGGAATAGGGTACGTGTTAGTGTTAGGGTACGGGTTAGGTTAAAGTATGCGTTAGGGTCAGGGTATTTATTTAACCTATTTCACTCTCTAGATACCACTTAACACGTAAAGGAATATTAATTTGGGTCCAGCCATGGAGAAGGGTTTAGGCACTAGGATAAGATAAGGAACACACCCATTATAAAGAAGTCACATTAGGATTCTCTTTTTAACCTGTTCCTTAAAACACTAGTGCTTAGGACATCGATTGGAGGCAGAAGCAGTCAACGGTAGCTTAGGGTTAGGGTTAGGGTAAGGGTTAGGGTTAGGGTTAGGGTTAGGTTTAGGGTAAGAGTGCGGCTTAGGGTACGGCTTCGGGTATGACATAGTGTATGGGTTAGTTTTAGGGTTAGGGTTAGTTTTAGGGTTAGTGTTAGGGCTCGGTTTAGGGTACGGGGTAGGATAAGGGTACGTGTTAGGGTTAAGGTAGGGGTTTGGGTTAGGGTACGCGTTAAGGTTAGGGTATTTATTAAAGCTATCCCACTCTCTAGGTACCACTTCGCACGTAAAGCATTATTATTTGGGGTCCAGCCATGGAGAAGAGTTTAGATACTAGGATAAGATAAGGAACACACCCATTATAAAGAAATCACATTTGGATTCTCTTTTTAACCTGTTCCTTAAAACACTAGTGCTTAGGAAATCTGTTGGAGGCAGAAGCAGTCAAGAGTAGCTTAGGGTTAGGGTTAGGGTTAGGGTTACGGTACGGCTTAGGGTACTGGTTCGGGTACGGTTTCGAGTACAGCGTAGGGTATGGTTAAGTTTAGGGTTAGGTTTATTTTTAGGGTTAGGGCTCTTGTTTAGGGTACGGGTTAGTTTTAGGGTACTTGTTACGGTTAGCGTAGGTGTTAGGGTTAGGGTACGAGGTAGGGTTAGGGTGTTTTTTAAACCTATCCCACTCTCTAGGTATCACTTAACACGTAAAGGAATATTATTTAGGGTCCAGCCATGGAGAAGAGTTTAGACACTAGGATAAGATAAGGAACACACCCATTATAAAGAAATCACATTAGCATTCTCTTTTTAACCTGTTCCTAAAAACACTAGTGCTTAGGAGATCTATAGGAGGCAGAAGCAGTCAAGGTTAGCTTAGTGTTAGGGTTAGGGTTAGGGTTAGAGTTACGTTTAGGGTACGGGTTAGGGTATGGGTTCGGGTACGGTTTCGGGTACGGCGTAGGGTATGGGTTAGGTTTAGGGTTAGGGCTAGTATTAGGGTTAGGGGTCGGTGTAGGATACGTGTTAGGATTAGCGTAGGTGTTAGGGTTAGGGTATGCGTTAGGGTTAGGGTATTTATTAAACCTATCCCACTCTCTAGATACCACTGAGCAGGTAAAGGAATATTATTTGGGGTCCAGCCATGGAGAAGAGTTTAGACACTAGGATAAGATAAGGAACACACCCATTATAAAGAAATCACATTAGGATTCTCTTTTTAACCTGTTCCTTAAAACACTAGTGCTTAGGAAATCCACTGGAGGCAGAAGCAGTCAAGGGTAGCTTAGGGTTAGGGTTAGGGTTAGGGTTAGGGTACTGCTTATGGTACGGGTTCGGTTACGGATTCGAGTATGGCGTAGGGTATGGGCTAGGTTTAGGCTTAGGGTTAGTTTTAGGGTTAGGGCTCGGTTTAGGGTACGGGTTAGAATTAGGGTACGTTTTAGTGTTATAGTAGGGTTTAGGGTTAGGGTATGCGTTAGGTTTACGGTAATTATTAAACCTATCCCACTCTCTAGATAACACTTAGCACGTAAAGGAATATTATTTGGGGTCCAGCCATGGAGAAGAGTTTAGACACTAGGATAAGGTAAGGAACACACCCATCCTAAAGAAATCACATTAGGATTCTCTTTTTAACCTGTTCCTTAAAGCACTAGTGTTTAGGAAATCTATAGGAGGCAGAAGCAGTCAAGGGTAGTTTAGGGTTAGGGTTAGGGTACGGCTTAGGGTACGGGTACGGGTTAGGGTTAGGGTTTGTTTAAGGGTTAGGGCTCGGTTTAGGGCACGGGTTAGGATTAGGGTACGTGTTATGGATAGGGTAGGGGTTAGGGTTCGGGTAGGCGTTAGGGTTAGGGTATTTATTAAACCTAGCCCACTCTGTAGATACCACTTAGCACGTAAAGGAATATTCTTTGAGGTCCAGCCATGGAGAAGAGTTTAGACACTAGGATACGATAAGGAACACACCCATTATAAAGAAATCACATTAGGATTCTCTTTTTAACCTGTTCCATAAAACACTAGTGCTTAGGAAACCTATTGGAGGCAGAAGCAGTCAAGGGTAGCTTAGGGTTAGGGTTAGGGTTAGGGTATGGCTTAGGGTACGGGTTCTGGTACAGGTTCGGTCACGGCATAGGGTATGGGTTAGAGTTAGGGTTAGGGTTAGTTTTAGTGTTACGGCTCGGTTTATGGTACGGGTTAGGATTAGGGTACGTGTCAGGGTTATGGTAAGCATAAGGTTAGGGTATTTATTAAACCTATCCCACTGTCTAGATACCATAAATCAGGTAAAGGAATATTATTTTGGGTCCAACCATAGAGAAGAGTTTAGACAGTAGGATAAGATAAGGAACACACCCATGGTAAAGAAATCACTTTAGGATTCTCTTTTTAAGCTGTTCCTTAAAACACTAGTGCTTAGGAAATCTATTGGAGGCAGAAGCAGTCAAGTGTAGCTTAGGGTTAGGGTTAGGGTTAGGGTACGTCTTACGGTATGGGTTCGGGTATGGTGTAGGGTAGGGTTAGGGTTAGGGTTAGGGTACGGTTTAGGGTACGGGTTCAGATACGGCGTAGGATATGGGTTAGGGTTAGGTTTAGGGTTTTTTTAGGGTTAGGGCTCAATTTAGGGTACGGGTTAGGAATAGGGTACGTGTTAGGGTTAGGGTACGGGTTAGGGTTAAGGTATGCGTTAGGGTCAGGGTATTTATTAAACCTATTCCACTCTCTAGATACCACTTAGCACGTAAAGGAATATTAATTTGGGTCCAGCCATGGAGAAGAGTTTAGACACTAGGATAAGATAAGGAACACACCCATTATAAAGAAGTCACATTAGGATTCTCTTTTTAACCTGTTCCTTAAAACACTAGTGCTTAGGAAACCTATTGGAGGCAGAAGCAGTCAAGGGTAGCTTAGGGTTAGGGTTAGGGTTACGGTACGGCTTAGGGTACTGGTTCGGGTACGGTTTCGAGTACGGCGTAGGGTATGGGTTAAGTTTAGGGTTAGGTTTAGTTTTAGGCTTAGGGCTCCTGTTTAGGGTACGGGTTAGTTTTAGGGTACTTGTTACGGTTAGGGTAGGTGTTAGGGTTAGGTTACGATTTAGGGTTAGGGTGTTTTTTAAACCTATCCCACTCTCTAGGTATCACATAGCACGTAAAGGAATATTATTTAGGGTCCAGCCATGGAGAAGAGTTTAGACACTAGGATAACATAAGGAACACACCCATTATAAAGAAATCACATTAGCATTCTCTTTTTAACCTGTTCCTAAAAACACTAGTGCTTAGGAGATCTATAGGAGGCAGAAGCAGTCAAGGTTAGCTTAGTGTTCGTGTTAGGGTTAGGGTTAGAGTTACGTTTAGGGTACGGCTTAGGGTACGGGTTCGGGTACGGTTTCGGGTACGGCGTAGGGTATGGGTTAGGTTTAGGGTTAGGGTTAGTATTAGGTTTAGGGGTCTGTGTAGGGTACGGATTAGGATTAGCGTACGTGTTAGGGTTAGGGTATGCATTAGGGTTAGGGTATTTATTAAACCTATCCCACTCTCTAGATACCACTGAGCAGGTAAAGGAATATTATTTTGGGTCCAACCATGGAAAAGAGTTTAGACACTAGGATAAGATAAGGAACTCACCCATTATAAAGAAATCACATTAGGATTCTCTTTTTAACCTGTTCCTTAAAACACTAGTGCTTAGGAAATGTATTGGAGGCAGAAGCAGTCAAGGGTAGCTTAGGGTTAGGGTTAGGGTTAGGGATAGGGTACGGGTTCGGTTACGGGTTCGGGTACGGGTTCGTATAAGGCGTAGGGTATGGGTTAGGGTTAGGGTTAGGGTTACTTTTAGGGTTAGGGTTAGGATAAGCGTACGGCTGAGTGTACGGTTTCGGGTATGGCATAGTGTATGGGCTAGGTTTAGGGTCAGGGTTAGTTTTAGGGTTAGGGCTCGGGTTAGGGTACGGGTTAGGATTAAGGTTAGTGTTAGGGTTATGATAGGGGTTAGGGTTAGGGTACGCGTTAGGGTTACGGTAATTATTAAACCTATCCCACTCTCTAGATACCACTTAGCACGTAAAGGAATATTATTTGGGGTCCAGCCATGGAGAAGAGTTTAGACACTAGGATAAGATAAGGAACACACCCATTATAAAGAAATCTCATTAGGATTCTCTTTTTAACCTGTTCCTCAAAACACTAGTGCTTAGGAAATCTACTGGAGGCAGAATGTGTCAAGCGTAGGTTAGCGTTAGGATTAGCGTTAGGGTATGGCTTAGGGTACGGGTTTGAGTATGGGTTCGGATACAGCATAGGATGAGGGTTAGGGTTAGGTTTAGGGTTTGTTTTAGGGTTAGGGCTCAGTTTAGGGTATGGGTTAGGATTAGGGTTAGTGTTAGGCTTAGGGTAGGGGTTAGGGTTAGGGTACGCGTTAGGGTTACGGTAATTATTAAACCTATCCCACTCTCTAGATACCACTTAGCACGTAAAGGAATATTATTTGGGGTCCAGCCATGGAGAAGAGTTTAGACACTAGGATAAGATAAGGAACACACCCATCCTAAAGAAATCACATTACGATTCTCTTTTTAACCTGTTCCTTAAAGCACTAGTGCTTAGGAAATCTATTGGTGGCAGAAGCAGTCAAGGGTAGCTTAGGGTTAGGGTTAGGGTACGGCTTAGGCTATGGCATAGGGTACGGGTACGGGTTAGGGTTAGGGTTTGTTTAAGGGTTAGGGCTCGGTTTAGGGCACGGGTTAGGATTAGGGTACGTGTTAGGGATAGGGTAGGGGTTAGGGTTCGGGTAGGCGTTAGGGTTAGGGTATTTATTAAACCTAGCCCACTCTGTAGATACCACTTAGCACGTAAAGGAATATTCTTTGAGGTCCAGCCATGGAGAAGAGTTTAGACACTAGGATAAGATAAGGAACACACCCATTATAAAGAAATCACATTAGGATTCTCTTTTTAACCAGTTCCTTAAAACACTAGTGCTTAGTTAACCTATTGGAGGCAGAAGTAGTCAAGGGTAGCTTAGGGTTAGGGTTAGGGTTAGGTTATAGCTTAGGGTACGGGTTGTGGTACAGGTTCGGGCACGGCATAGGGTATGGGTTAGAGTTAGGGTTAGGGTTAGTTTTAGTGTTACGGCTCGGTTTATGGTATGGGTTAGGATTAGGGTACGTGTCTGGGTTAGGGTAAGCATAAGGTTAGGGTATTTATTAAACCTATCCCACTGTCTAGATACCATAAATCAGGTAAAGGAATATTATTTTGGGTCCAGCCATAGAGAAGGGTTTAGACAGTAGGATAAGATAAGGAACACACCCATGATAAAGAAATCACTTTAGGATTCTCTTTTTAAGCTGTTCCTTAAAACCCTAGTGCTTAGGAAATCTATTGGAGGCAGAAGCTCTCAAGCGTAGGTTAGGGTTAGTGTTACGGTTAGGGTACGGATTAGGGTACGGGTTCTGATACGGGTTCGGGTACGGCGTACGTTATGTGTTAGTGTTAGGGTTAGGCTTAGCTTTAGGGTTGGGGCTCGGTTTAGGGTACGGGTTAGGATTAGGGTACGTGTTACGGTTAAGGTAGGGGTTTGGGATAGGGTACGCCTTAGGCTTAGCGTATTTATTAAACCTATCGCACTCTCTAGATACCACTAAGCATGTAAAGGAATATTATTTGGGGTCCAGGCATGGAGAAGAGTTTAGACACTAGGATAAGATAAGGAACACACTCATTATAAAGAATTCACATTAGGATTCTCTTTTTAAGCCGTTCCGTAAAACACTAGTGCTTAGGAAATCTAATGGAGGAAGAAGCAGTCAAGGGTAGCTTAGGGTTAGTTTTAGGGTTAATGTTAGGGTACTGCTTATGGTACGGGTTCGGATACGATGTAGGGTATGTGTTAGGGTTAGTGTTAGGGTTAGTTTTAGTCTTAGGGCTCGGTTTAGGGTATGGGTTAGGATTAGTGTACGTGTTAGTGTTAGTGTAGGGGTTTGGGTTAGGGTAGGCGTTAGGGTTAGGATATTTATTAAACCTATCCAACTCTCTAGATACCACTTAGCACGTAAAGGAATATTATTTGGGGTCCAGCAATGGAGAAGAGTTTAGACAGTTGGAGAAGGTAAGGAACACACCCATTAAAAAGAAATCACATTAGGATTCTCTTTTTAACCTGTTCCTTAAAACACTAGTGCTTAGGAAATCTATTGGAGGCAGAAGCAGTCAAGTGTAGCTTAGGTTTAGGGTTAGGGTTAGGGTACGTCTTACGGTATGGGTTCGGGTATGGTGTAGGGTAGGGTTAGGGTTAGGCTTAGGGTACGGTTTAGGGTACGGGTTCAGATACGGCGTAGGATATGGGTTAGGGTTCGGTTTAGGGTTTTTTTTAGGGTTAGGGCTCAGTTTAGGGTATGGGTTAGGAATAGGGTACGTGTTAGTGTTAGGGTACGGGTTAGGTTAAAGTATGCGTTAGGGTCAGGGTATTTATTTAACCTATTTCACTCTCTAGATACCACTTAACACGTAAAGGAATATTAATTTGGGTACAGCCATGGAGAAGGGTTTAGACACTAGGATAAGATAAGGAACACACCCATTATAAAGAAGTCACATTAGGATTCTCTTTTTAACCTGTTCCTTAAAACACTAGTGCTTAGGACATCGATTGGAGGCAGAAGCAGTCAACGGTAGCTTAGGGTTAGGGTTAGGGTTAGGGTTAGGGTTAGGGTTAGGGTTAGGTTTAGGGTAAGAGTACGGCTTAGGGTACGGCTTCGGGTATGACATAGTGTATGGGTTAGTTTTAGGGTTAGGGTTAGTTTTAGGGTTAGTGTTAGGGCTCGGTTTAGGGTACGGGGTAGGATAAGGGTACGTGTTAGGGTTAAGGTAGGGGTTTGGGTTAGGGTACGCGTTAAGGTTAGGGTATTTATTAAAGCTATCCCACTCTCTAGGTACCACTTAGCACGTAAAGCATTATTATTTGGGGTCCAGCCATGGAGAAGAGTTTAGATACTAGGATAAGATAAGGAACACACCCATTATAAAGAAATCACATTTGGATTCTCTTTTTAACCTGTTCCTTAAAACACTAGTGCTTAGGAAATCTGTTGGAGGCAGAAGCAGTCAAGAGTAGCTTAGGGTTAGGGTTAGGGTTAGGGTTACGGTACGGCTTAGGGTACTGGTTCGGGTACGGTTTCGAGTACGGCGTAGGGTATGGTTAAGTTTAGGGTTAGGTTTATTTTTAGGGTTAGGGCTCTTGTTTAGGGTACGGGTTAGTTTTAGGGTACTTGTTACGGTTAGGGTAGGTGTTAGGGTTAGGGTACGAGGTAGGGTTAGGGTGTTTTTTAAACCTATCCCACTCTCTAGGTATCACTTAACACGTAAAGGAATATTATTTAGGGTCCAGCCATGGAGAAGAGTTTAGACACTAGGATAAGATAAGGAACACACCCATTATAAAGAAATCACATTAGCATTCTCTTTTTAACCTGTTCCTAAAAACACTAGTGCTTAGGAGAGCTATAGGAGGCAGAAGCAGTCAAGGTTAGCTTAGTGTTAGGGTTAGGGTTAGGGTTAGAGTTACGTTTAGGGTACGGGTTAGGGTATGGGTTCGGGTACGGTTTCGGGTACGGCGTAGGGTATGGGTTAGGTTTAGGGTTAGGGCTAGTATTAGGGTTAGGGGTCGGTGTAGGATACGTGTTAGGATTAGCGTAGGTGTTAGGGTTAGGGTATGCGTTAGGGTTAGGGTATTTATTAAACCTATCCCACTCTCTAGATACCACTGAGCAGGTAAAGGAATATTATTTGGGGTCCAGCCATGGAGAAGAGTTTAGACACTAGGATAAGATAAGGAACACACCCATTATAAAGAAATCACATTAGGATTCTCTTTTTAACCTGTTCCTTAAAACACTAGTGCTTAGGAAATCCACTGGAGGCAGAAGCAGTCAAGGGTAGCTTAGGGTTAGGGTTAGGGTTAGGGTTAGGGTACTGCTTATGGTACGGGTTCGGTTACGGATTCGAGTATGGCGTAGGGTATGGGCTAGGTTTAGGCTTAGGGTTAGTTTTAGGGTTAGGGCTCGGTTTAGGGTACGGGTTAGAATTAGGGTACGTTTTAGTGTTATAGTAGGGTTTAGGGTTAGGGTATGCGTTAGGTTTACGGTAATTATTAAACCTATCCCACTCTCTAGATAACACTTAGCACGTAAAGGAATATTATTTGGGGTCCAGCCATGGAGAAGAGTTTAGACACTAGGATAAGGTAAGGAACACACCCATCCTAAAGAAATCACATTAGGATTCTCTTTTTAACCTGTTCCTTAAAGCACTAGTGTTTAGGAAATCTATAGGAGGCAGAAGCAGTCAAGGGTAGTTTAGGGTTAGGGTTAGGGTACGGCTTAGGGTACGGGTACGGGTTAGGGTTAGGGTTTGTTTAAGGGTTAGGGCTCGGTTTAGGGCACGGGTTAGGATTAGGGTACGTGTTATGGATAGGGTAGGGGTTAGGGTTCGGGTAGGCGTTAGGGTTAGGGTATTTATTAAACCTAGCCCACTCTGTAGATACCACTTAGCACGTAAAGGAATATTCTTTGAGGTCCAGCCATGGAGAAGAGTTTAGACACTAGGATACGATAAGGAACACACCCATTATAAAGAAATCACATTAGGATTCTCTTTTTAACCTGTTCCATAAAACACTAGTGCTTAGGAAACCTATTGGAGGCAGAAGCAGTCAAGGGTAGCTTAGGGTTAGGGTTAGGGTTAGGGTATGGCTTAGGGTACGGGTTCTGGTACAGGTTCGGTCACGGCATAGGGTATGGGTTAGAGTTAGGGTTAGGGTTAGTTTTAGTGTTACGGCTCGGTTTATGGTACGGGTTAGGATTAGGGTACGTGTCAGGGTTATGGTAAGCATAAGGTTAGGGTATTTATTAAACCTATCCCACTGTCTAGATACCATAAATCAGGTAAAGGAATATTATTTTGGGTCCAACCATAGAGAAGAGTTTAGACAGTAGGATAAGATAAGGAACACACCCATGGTAAAGAAATCACTTTAGGATTCTCTTTTTAAGCTGTTCCTTAAAACACTAGTGCTTAGGAAATCTATTGGAGGCAGAAGCAGTCAAGTGTAGCTTAGGGTTAGGGTTAGGGTTAGGGTACGTCTTACGGTATGGGTTCGGGTATGGTGTAGGGTAGGGTTAGGGTTAGGGTTAGGGTACGGTTTAGGGTACGGGTTCAGATACGGCGTAGGATATGGGTTAGGGTTAGGTTTAGGGTTTTTTTAGGGTTAGGGCTCAATTTAGGGTACGGGTTAGGAATAGGGTACGTGTTAGGGTTAGGGTACGGGTTAGGGTTAAGGTATGCGTTAGGGTCAGGGTATTTATTAAACCTATTCCACTCTCTAGATACCACTTAGCACGTAAAGGAATATTAATTTGGGTCCAGCCATGGAGAAGAGTTTAGACACTAGGATAAGATAAGGAACACACCCATTATAAAGAAGTCACATTAGGATTCTCTTTTTAACCTGTTCCTTAAAACACTAGTGCTTAGGAAACCTATTGGAGGCAGAAGCAGTCAAGGGTAGCTTAGGGTTAGGGTTAGGGTTACGGTACGGCTTAGGGTACTGGTTCGGGTACGGTTTCGAGTACGGCGTAGGGTATGGGTTAAGTTTAGGGTTAGGTTTAGTTTTAGGCTTAGGGCTCCTGTTTAGGGTACGGGTTAGTTTTAGGGTACTTGTTACGGTTAGGGTAGGTGTTAGGGTTAGGTTACGATTTAGGGTTAGGGTGTTTTTTAAACCTATCCCACTCTCTAGGTATCACGTAGCACGTAAAGGAATATTATTTAGGGTCCAGCCATGGAGAAGAGTTTAGACACTAGGATAACATAAGGAACACACCCATTATAAAGAAATCACATTAGCATTCTCTTTTTAACCTGTTCCTAAAAACACTAGTGCTTAGGAGATCTATAGGAGGCAGAAGCAGTCAAGGTTAGCTTAGTGTTCGTGTTAGGGTTAGGGTTAGAGTTACGTTTAGGGTACGGCTTAGGGTACGGGTTCGGGTACGGTTTCGGGTACGGCGTAGGGTATGGGTTAGGTTTAGGGTTAGGGTTAGTATTAGGTTTAGGGGTCTGTGTAGGGTACGGATTAGGATTAGCGTACGTGTTAGGGTTAGGGTATGCATTAGGGTTAGGGTATTTATTAAACCTATCCCACTCTCTAGATACCACTGAGCAGGTAAAGGAATATTATTTTGGGTCCAACCATGGAAAAGAGTTTAGACACTAGGATAAGATAAGGAACTCACCCATTATAAAGAAATCACATTAGGATTCTCTTTTTAACCTGTTCCTTAAAACACTAGTGCTTAGGAAATGTATTGGAGGCAGAAGCAGTCAAGGGTAGCTTAGGGTTAGGGTTAGGGTTAGGGATAGGGTACGGGTTCGGTTACGGGTTCGGGTACGGGTTCGTATAAGGCGTAGGGTATGGGTTAGGGTTAGGGTTAGGGTTACTTTTAGGGTTAGGGTTAGGATAAGCGTACAGCTGAGTGTACGGTTTCGGGTATGGCATAGTGTATGGGCTAGGTTTAGGGTCAGGGTTAGTTTTAGGGTTAGGGCTCGGGTTAGGGTACGGGTTAGGATTAAGGTTAGTGTTAGGGTTATGATAGGGGTTAGGGTTAGGGTACGCGTTAGGTTTACGGTAATTATTAAACCTATCCCACTCTCTAGATACCACTTAACACGTAAAGGAATATTATTTGGGGTCCAGCCATGGAGAAGAGTTTAGACACTAGGATAAGATAAGGAACACACCCATTATAAAGAAATCTCATTAGGATTCTCTTTTTAACCTGTTCCTCAAAACACTAGTGCTTAGGAAATCTACTGGAGGCAGAATGTGTCAAGCGTAGGTTAGCGTTAGGATTAGCGTTAGGGTATGGCTTAGGGTACGGTTTCGAGTATGGGTTCGGATACAGCATAGGATGAGGGTTAGGGTTAGGTTTAGGGTTTGTTTTAGGGTTAGGGCTCAGTTTAGGGTATGGGTTAGGATTAGGGTTAGTGTTAGGCTTAGGGTAGGGGTTAGGGTTAGGGTACGCGTTAGGGTTACGGTAATTATTAAACCTATCCCACTCTCTAGATACCACTTAGCACGTAAAGGAATATTATTTGGGGTCCAGCCATGGAGAAGAGTTTAGACACTAGGATAAGATAAGGAACACAGCCATCCTAAAGAAATCACATTACGATTCTCTTTTTAACCTGTTCCTTAAAGCACTAGTGCTTAGGAAATCTATTGGAGGCAGAAGCAGTCAAGGGTAGCTTAGGGTTAGGGTTAGGGTACGGCTTAGGCTATGGCATAGGGTACGGGTACGGGTTAGGGTTAGGGTTTGTTTAAGGGTTAGGGCTCGGTTTAGGGCACGGGTTAGGATTAGGGTACGTGTTAGGGATAGGGTAGGGGTTAGGGTTCGGGTAGGCGTTAGGGTTAGGGTATTTATTAAACCTAGCCCACTCTGTAGATACCACTTAGCACGTAAAGGAATATTCTTTGAGGTCCAGCCATGGAGAAGAGTTTAGACACTAGGATAAGATAAGGAACACACCCATTATAAAGAAATCACATTAGGATTCTCTTTTTAACCAGTTCCTTAAAACACTAGTGCTTAGTTAACCTATTGGAGGCAGAAGTAGTCAAGGGTAGCTTAGGGTTAGGGTTAGGGTTAGGTTATAGCTTAGGGTACGGGTTGTGGTACAGGTTCGGGCACGGCATAGGGTATGGGTTAGAGTTAGGGTTAGGGTTAGTTTTAGTGTTACGGCTCGGTTTATGGTATGGGTTAGGATTAGGGTACGTGTCTGGGTTAGGGTAAGCATAAGGTTAGGGTATTTATTAAACCTATCCCACTGTCTAGATACCATAAATCAGGTAAAGGAATATTATTTTGGGTCCAGCCATAGAGAAGGGTTTAGACAGTAGGATAAGATAAGGAACACACCCATGATAAAGAAATCACTTTAGGATTCTCTTTTTAAGCTGTTCCTTAAAACCCTAGTGCTTAGGAAATCTATTGGAGGCAGAAGCTGTCAAGCGTAGGTTAGGGTTAGTGTTACGGTTAGGGTACGGATTAGGGTACGGGTTCTGATACGGGTTCGGGTACGGCGTACGTTATGTGTTAGTGTTAGGGTTAGGCTTAGCTTTAGGGTTGGGGCTCGGTTTAGGGTACGGGTTAGGATTAGGGTACGTGTTACGGTTAAGGTAGGGGTTTGGGATAGGGTACGCCTTAGGCTTAGCGTATTTATTAAACCTATCGCACTCTCTAGATACCACTAAGCATGTAAAGGAATATTATTTGGGGTCCAGGCATGGAGAAGAGTTTAGACACTAGGATAAGATAAGGAACACACTCATTATAAAGAATTCACATTAGGATTCTCTTTTTAAGCCGTTCCGTAAAACACTAGTGCTTAGGAAATCTAATGGAGGAAGAAGCAGTCAAGGGTAGCTTAGGGTTAGTTTTAGGGTTAATGTTAGGGTACTGCTTATGGTACGGGTTCGGATACGATGTAGGGTATGTGTTAGGGTTAGTGTTAGGGTTAGTTTTAGTCTTAGGGCTCGGTTTAGGGTATGGGTTAGGATTAGTGTACGTGTTAGTGTTAGTGTAGGGGTTTGGGTTAGGGTAGGCGTTAGGGTTAGGATATTTATTAAACCTATCCAACTCTCTAGATACCACTTAGCACGTAAAGGAATATTATTTGGGGTCCAGCAATGGAGAAGAGTTTAGACAGTTGGAGAAGGTAAGGAACACACCCATTAAAAAGAAATCACATTAGGATTCTCTTTTTAACCTGTTCCTTAAAACACTAGTGCTTAGGAAATCTATTGGAGGCAGAAGCAGTCAAGTGTAGCTTAGGTTTAGGGTTAGGGTTAGGGTACGTCTTACGGTATGGGTTCGGGTATGGTGTAGGGTAGGGTTAGGGTTAGGCTTAGTGTACGGTTTAGGGTACGGGTTCAGATACGGCGTAGGATATGGGTTAGGGTTCGGTTTAGGTTTTTTTTTAGGGTTAGGGCTCAGTTTAGGGTATGGGTTAGGAATAGGGTACGTGTTAGTGTTAGGGTACGGGTTAGGTTAAGGTATGCGTTAGGGTCAGGGTATTTATTAAACCTATTTCACTCTCTAGATACCACTTAACACGTAAAGGAATATTAATTTGGGTCCAGCCATGGAGAAAGGTTTAGACACTAGGATAAGATAAGGAACACACCCATTATAAAGAAGTCACATTAGGATTCTCTTTTTAACCTGTTCCTTAAAACACTAGTGCTTAGGAAATGTATTGGAGGCAGAAGCAGTCAAGGGTAGCTTAGGGTTAGGGTTAGGGTCAGGGGTAGTGTACGGGTTCGGGTACGGGTTCGTATACGGCGTAGGGTATGGGTTAGGGTTAGGGTTAGGGTTACTTTTAGGGTTAGGGCTCTGTTAGGGTTAGGGATAGGGTTAGGGTTAGGGTAAGCGTGCGGCTGAGTGTACGGTTTCGGGTATGGCATAGTGTATGGGCTAGGTTTAGGGTCAGGGTTAGTTTTAGGGTTAGGGCTCGGTTTAGGGTACGGGTTAGGATTAAGGTTAGTGTTAGGGTTATGATAGGGGTTAGGGTTAGGGTACGCGTTAGGTTTACGGTAATTATTAAACCTATCCCACTCTCTAGATACCACTTAGCACGTAAAGGAATATTATTTGGGGTCCAGCCATGGAGAAGAGTTTAGACACTAGGATAAGATAAGGAACACACCCATTATAAAGAAATCACATTAGGATTCTCTTTTTAACCTGTTCCTCAAAACACTAGTGCTTAGGAAATCTACTGGAGGCAGAATCTGTCAAGGGTAGGTTAGCGTTAGGATTAGCTTTAGGGTATGGCTTAGGGTACGTGTTCGAGTACGGGTTCGGTTACAGCATAGGATGTGGGTTAGGGTTAAGTTTAGGGTTTGTTTTAGGGTTAGGGCTCAGTTTAGGGTATGGGTTAGGATTAGGGTTAGTGTTAGACTTAGGGTAGGGTTAGGGTTAGGGTACGCGTTAGGGTTACGGTACTTATTAAACCTATCCCACTCTCTAGATACCACTTAGCACGTAAAGGAATATTATTTGGGGTCCAGCCATGGAGAAGAGTTTAGACACTAGGATAAGATAAGGAACACACCCATCGTAAAGAAATCACATTAGGATTCTCTTTTTAACCTGTTCCTTAAAGCACTAGTGCTTAGGAAATCTATTGGAGGCGGAAGCAGTCAAGGGTACCTTAGGGTTAGGGTTAGGGTACGGCTTAGGGTATGGCATAGGTTACGGGTACGGGTTAGGGTTAGGGTTTCTTTAAGGGTTAGGGCTCGGTTGAGGGCACGGGTTAGGATTAGGGTACGTGTTAGCGATAGGGTAGGGGTTAGGGTTCAGGTAGGCGTTAGGGTTAGGGTATTTATTAAACCTAGCCCACTCTGTAGATACCACTTAGCACGTAAAGGAATATTCTTTGAGGTCCAGCCATGGAGAAGAGTTTATACACTAGGATAAGATAAGGAACACACCCATTATAAAGAAATCACATTAGGATTCTCTTTTTAACCTGTTCCTTAAAACACTAGTGCTTAGGAAACCTATTGGAGGCAGAAGCACTCAAGAGTAGCTTATGGTTAGGGTTAGGGTTAGGGTTACGGTACGGCTTAGGGTACTGGTTCGGGTACGGTTTCGAGTACGGCGTAGGGTATGGGTTAAGTTTAGGGTGAGGTTTAGTTTTAGGGTTACGGGTCCTGTTTAGCGTACGGGTTAGTTTTAGGGTACTTGTTACGGTTAGGGTAGGTGTTAGGGTTAGGCTACGAGTCATGGTTATGGTGTTTTTTATACCTATCCCACTCTCTAGGTATCACTTAGCACGTAAAGGAATATTATTTATGGTCCAGCCATGGAGAAGAGTTTAGACACTAGGATAAGATAAGGAACACACCCATTATAAAGAAATCTCATTAGGGTTAGGTTAGGGTTAGGGTTAGGGTTAGGGTAGGGGTTAGGGTTAGGGTACGCGTTAGGTTTACGGTAATTATTAAACCTATCCCACTCTCTAGATACCACTTAGCACGTAAAGGAATATTATTTGGGGTCCTGCCATGGAGAAGTGTTTAGACACTAGGATAAGTTATGGAACACACCCATTATAAAGAAATCACATTAGGATTCTCTTTTTAACCTGTTCCTAAAAACACTAGTGCTTAGGAGATCTATAGGAGGCAGAAGCATTCAACGGTAGCTTAGGGTTAGGGTTAGGGTTAGGGTTAGGTTTAGGTTTAGGGTAAGAGTACGACTTAGGGTACGGCTTCGGGTATGACATAGTGTATGGGTTAGTTTTAGGGTTAGGGTTAGTTTTAGGGTTAGTGTTAGGGCTCGGTTTAGGGTACGGGGTAGGATAAGGGTACGGGTTAGGGTTAAGGTAGGGGTTTCGGTTAGGGTACGCGTTAAGGTTAGGGTATTTATTAAAGCTATCCCACTCTCTAGGTACCACTTAGCACGTAAAGCATTATTATTTGGGGTCCAGCCATGGAGAAGAGTTTAGACACTAGGATAAGATAAGGAACACACCCATTATAAAGAAATAACATTAGGATTCTCTTTTTAACCTGTTCCTTAAAACACTACTGCTTAGGAAATCTATTGCAGGCAGAAGCAGTCAAGAGTAGCTTAGGGTTAGGGTTAGGGTTAGGGTTACGGTACGGCTTAGGGTACTGGTTCGGTTACGGATTAGGGTACGGCGTAGGGTATGGGCTAGGTTTAGGCTTAGGGTTAGTTTTAGGGTTAGGGCTCGGTTTAGCGTACGGGTTAGAATTAGGGTACGTTTTAGTGTTATAGTAGGGTTTAGGGTTAGGGTATGCGTTAGGGTTAGGGTATTTATTAAAGCTGTCCCACTTAGCAATTAAAGAAATATTATTTGAGGTCCCGCCATGGAGAAGAGTTTAGAAACTGGGATAAGATAAGGAACACACCCATTATAAAGAAATCACATTAGGATTCTCTTTTTAACCTGTTCCTTAAAACACTAGTGCTTAGGAAATCCACTGGAGGCAGAAGCAGTCAAGGGTAGCTTAGGGTTAGGGTTAGGGTTAGGGTTAGGGTTAGGGTACTGCTTATGGTACGGGATCGGTTATGGATTCGGGTACGGCGTAGGGTATGGGCTAGGTTTAGGCTTAGGGTTAGTTTTAGGGTTAGGGCTCGGTTTAGGGTACGGGTTAGGATTAGGGTACGTGTTAGGGATATGGTAGGGGATAGGGTTAGGATGTGCGTTAGGGTTAGGGTATTTATTAAAGCTATCCCACTCTCTAGATACCACTTAGCACGTAAAGGATTATTATTTGGTGTCCAGCCATGGAGAAGAGTTTAGAAACTAGGATAAGATAAGGAACACACCCATTATAAAGAAATCACATTAGGATTCTCTTTTTAACCAGTTCCTTGAAACACTAGTGTTTAGGAAATATATTGGAGGCAGAATCAGTCAAGCGTAGGTTAGGGTTAGGATTAGCGTTAGGGCATGGCTTAGGGTACGGGTTCGAGTACGGGTTCGGATACAGCATAGGATGTGGGTTAGGGTTAGGTTTAGGGTTTGTTTTAGGGTTAGGGCTCAGTTTAGGGTATAGGTTAGGATAAGGGTTAGTGTTAGGGTTAGGGTAGCGGTTAGGGTTAGGGTACGCGTTAGGGTTACGGAAATTATTAAACCTATCCCACTCTCTAGATACCACTTAGCAGGTAAAGGAATATTACTTGGGGTCCATCCATGGAGAAGAGTTTAGACACTAGGATAAGATAAGGAACACAACAATTATAACGAAATCACATTAGGATTCTTTTTTTAACCAATTCCTTTAAACCCTAGTGCTTAGGAAATCTATTGGAGGCAGAAGCAGTGAACAGTAGCTTAGGGTTAGGGTTAGGGTTAGGGTTAGGTTTAGGTTACGACCTAGGTTCCGGCATCGGGTACGGGTTCGGGTACGGAGTACGGTATGGGTTAGGATTAGAGTTAGGGTCAGTTTTAGGGTTAGTGCTCGGTTTAGGTTATGGGTTAGGATTAGGGTACGTGGTAGGGTTATGGTAGGGGTTAGGGTTAGGGTACGCGTTAGGTTTAGGGTATATATTGAACCTATCCCACCTAGCACGTAAAGGAAAATTATTTGGGGTCCAGCCAAGGAGAAGAGTTTAGAAACTAGAATAAGATAAGGAAAACACCCATTAAAAAGAAATCACATTAGGATTCTCTTTTTATCCAGTTCCTTAAAACACTAGTGCTTAGATAATCTATTGGAGTCAGAAGCAGTCAAGGGTAGCTTAGGGTTAGGGTTAGGTTTAGGGTACTGCTTATGGTACGGGTTCGGTTATGGGTTCGGGTACGGAGTAGGGTATGGGCTAGGGTTAGGCTTAGGGTTAGTTTTAGGGTTAGGGCTCAGTTTAGGGTACGGGTTAGGATTAGGGTACGTGTTAGGGTTAGGGTAGGGGTTAGGTTTAGGTTACGCATTAGGGTTAGGGTATTTATTAAACCTATCCTACTCTCTAGATACCACTTAGCACGTAAAAGAATATTATTTGGGGTCCAGCCATGGAGAAGTGTTTAGACACTAGGATAAGTTATGGAACACACCCATTATAAAGAAATCACATTAGGATTCTCTCTTTAAGCTGTTCCTTAAAACACTAGTGCTTAGGAAATCCATTGGAGGCAGAAGCCATCAAGGGTAGCTTAGGGTTAGGGTTAGGGTTAGGGTACTGCTTATGGTACGGGTTCAGTTACGGGTTCGGGTACGGCGTAGGGTATGGTCTAGGGTTAGGCTTAAGGTTAGTTTTAGGGTTAGGGCTCGGTTTAGGGTACGGGTTAGGATAAGGGTACGTGTTAGTGTTATGGTAGTGGTTAGGGTATGCGTTAGGGTTAGGGTATTTATTAAAGCTATCCCACTTAGCACTTAAAGGAATACTATTTGGAGTCCAGCCATGGAGAAGAGTTTAGACACTAGGATAAGATAAGGAACTCACCCATTATAAAGAAATCACATTAGGATTCTCTTTTTAACCTGTTCCTTAAAACACTAGTGCTTAGGAAATGTATTGGAGGCAGCAGCAGTCAAGGGTAGCTTAGGGTTAGTGTTAGGGTTAGGGATAGAGTACGGGTTCGGGTACGGGTTCGGGTACAGGTTCGTATACGGCGTAGGGTATGGGTTAGGGTTAGGGTTAGGGTTACTTTTAGGGTTAGGGCTCGGTTAGGGTTAGGGTTAGGGTTAGGGTAAGCGTACGGCTAAGTGTACGGTTTCGGGTATGGCATAGTGTATGGGCTAGGTTTAGGGTCAGGGTTAGTTTTAGGGTTAGGGCTCGGTTTAGGGTACGGGTTAGGATTAAGTTTAGTGTTAGGGTTATGATAGGGGTTAGGGTTAGGGTACGCGTTAGGGTTACGGTAATTATTAAACCTATCCCACTCTCTAGATACCACTTAGCACGTAAAGGAATATTATTTGGGGTGCATCCATGGAGAAGAGTTTAGACACTAGGATAAGAAAAGGAACACACCCATCGTAAAGAAATCACTTTAGGATTCTCTTTTTAACCTGTTCCTTAAATCACTAGTGCTTAGGAAATCTATTGGAGGCAGAAGCAGTCAAGGGTAGCTTAGGGTTAGGGTTAGGGTACGGCTTAGGGTATGGCATAGGGTACGGGTACGGGTTAGGGTTAGGGTTTGTTTAAGGGTTAGGGCTCGGTTTAGGGCACGGGTTAGGATTAGGGTACGTGTTAGTGATAGGGTAGGGGTTAGGGTTCGGGTAGGCGTTAAGGTTAGGGTATTTATTAAATCTAGCCCACTCTGTAGATACCACTTAGCACGTAAAGGAATATTCTTTGAGGTCCAGCCATGGAGAAGAGTTTAGACACTAGGATAAGATAAGGAACACACCCATTATAAAGAAATCACATTAGGATTCTCTTTTTAACCTGTTCCTTAAAACACTAGTGCTTAGGAAACCTATTGGAGGCAGAAGCAGTCAAGGGTAGCTTAGGGTTAGGGTTAGAGTTAGGGTATGTCTTAGGGTACGGGTTCTGGTACAGGTTCGGGCACGGCATAGGGTATGGGTTAGAGTTAGGGTTAGGGTTAGTTTTAGTGTTACGGCTCGGTTTATGATATGGGTTAGGATTAGGGTACGTGTTAGGGATAGGGTAAGCATAAGGTTAGGGTATTTATTAAACCTATGCCACTGTCTAGATACCATAAATCAGGTAAAGGAATATTAGTTTGGGTCCAGCCATAGAGAAGAGTTTAAACAGTAGGATAAGATAAGGAACACACCCATGGTAAAGAAATCACTTTAGGATTCTCTTTTTAAGATGTTCCTTAAAACACTAGTGCATAGGAAATCTTTTGGAGGCAGATGCTGTCAAGCAAGGTTAGGGTTAGTGTTACGGTTAGGGTACGGATTAGGGTACGGGTTCTGATACGGTTTCGGGTACGGCGTACGGTATGGGTTAGGGTTAGGGTTAGGGTTAGTTTTACGGTTGGGGCTCCGTTTAGGGTACGGGTTAGGATTAGGGTACGTGTTACGGTTAAGGTAGGGGTTTGGGATAGGGTACGCCTTAGGCTTAGCGTATTTATTAAACCTATCGCACTCTCTAGATACCACTAAGCATGTAAAGGAATATTATTTGGGGTCCAGGCATGGAGAAGAGTTTAGACACTAGGATAAGATAAGGAACACACTCATTATAAAGAATTCACATTAGGATTCTCTTTTTAAGCCGTTCCGTAAAACACTAGTGCTTAGGAAATCTAATGGAGGAAGAAGCAGTCAAGGGTAGCTTAGGGTTAGTTTTAGGGTTAATGTTAGGGTACTGCTTATGGTACGGGTTCGGATACGATGTAGGGTATGTGTTAGGGTTAGTGTTAGGGTTAGTTTTAGTCTTAGGGCTCGGTTTAGGGTATGGGTTAGGATTAGTGTACGTGTTAGTGTTAGTGTAGGGGTTTGGGTTAGGGTAGGCGTTAGGGTTAGGATATTTATTAAACCTATCCAACTCTCTAGATACCACTTAGCACGTAAAGGAATATTATTTGGGGTCCAGCAATGGAGAAGAGTTTAGACAGTTGGAGAAGGTAAGGAACACACCCATTAAAAAGAAATCACATTAGGATTCTCTTTTTAACCTGTTCCTTAAAACACTAGTGCTTAGGAAATCTATTGGAGGCAGAAGCAGTCAAGTGTAGCTTAGGTTTAGGGTTAGGGTTAGGGTACGTCTTACGGTATGGGTTCGGGTATGGTGTAGGGTAGGGTTAGGGTTAGGCTTAGTGTACGGTTTAGGGTACGGGTTCAGATACGGCGTAGGATATGGGTTAGGGTTCGGTTTAGGGTTTTTTTTAGGGTTAGGGCTCAGTTTAGGGTATGGGTTAGGAATAGGGTACGTGTTAGTGTTAGGGTACGGGTTAGGTTAAGGTATGCGTTAGGGTCAGGGTATTTATTAAACCTATTTCACTCTCTAGATACCACTTAACACGTAAAGGAATATTAATTTGGGTCCAGCCATGGAGAAAGGTTTAGACACTAGGATAAGATAAGGAACACACCCATTATAAAGAAGTCACATTAGGATTCTCTTTTTAACCTGTTCCTTAAAACACTAGTGCTTAGGAAATGTATTGGAGGCAGAAGCAGTCAAGGGTAGCTTAGGGTTAGGGTTAGGGTCAGGGGTAGGGTACGGGTTCGGGTACGGGTTCGTATACGGCGTAGGGTATGGGTTAGGGTTAGGGTTAGGGTTACTTTTAGGGTTAGGGCTCTGTTAGGGTTAGGGATAGGGTTAGGGTTAGGGTAAGCGTGCGGCTCAGTGTACGGTTTCGGGTATGGCATAGTGTATGGGCTAGGTTTAGGGTCAGGGTTAGTTTTAGGGTTAGGGCTCGGTTTAGGGTACGGGTTAGGATTAAGGTTAGTGTTAGGGTTATGATAGGGGTTAGGGTTAGGGTACGCGTTAGGTTTACGGTAATTATTAAACCTATCCCACTCTCTAGATACCACTTAGCACGTAAAGGAATATTATTTGGGGTCCAGCCATGGAGAAGAGTTTAGACACTAGGATAAGATAAGGAACACACCCATTATAAAGAAATCACATTAGGATTCTCTTTTTAACCTGTTCCTCAAAACACTAGTGCTTAGGAAATCTACTGGAGGCAGAATCTGTCAAGGGTAGGTTAGCGTTAGGATTAGCGTTAGGGTATGGCTTAGGGTACGTGTTCGAGTACGGGTTCGGATACAGCATAGGATGTGGGTTAGGGTTAAGTTTAGGGTTTGTTTTAGGGTTAGGGCTCAGTTTAGGGTATGGGTTAGGATTAGGGTTAGTGTTAGACTTAGGGTAGGGTTAGGGTTAGGGTACGCGTTAGGGTTACGGTAATTATTAAACCTATCCCACTCTCTAGATACCACTTAGCACGTAAAGGAATATTATTTGGGGTCCAGCCATGGAGAAGAGTTTAGACACTAGGATAAGATAAGGAACACACCCATCGTAAAGAAATCACATTAGGATTCTCTTTTTAACCTGTTCCTTAAAGCACTAGTGCTTAGGAAATCTATTGGAGGCGGAAGCAGTCAAGGGTACCTTAGGGTTAGGGTTAGGGTACGGCTTAGGGTATGGCATAGGTTACGGGTACGGGTTAGGGTTAGGGTTTCTTTAAGGGTTAGGGCTCGGTTGAGGGCACGGGTTAGGATTAGGGTACGTGTTAGCGATAGGGTAGGGGTTAGGGTTCAGGTAGGCGTTAGGGTTAGGGTATTTATTAAACCTAGCCCACTCTGTAGATACCACTTAGCACGTAAAGGAATATTCTTTGAGGTCCAGCCATGGAGAAGAGTTTATACACTAGGATAAGATAAGGAACACACCCATTATAAAGAAATCACATTAGGATTCTCTTTTTAACCTGTTCCTTAAAACACTAGTGCTTAGGAAACCTATTGGAGGCAGAAGCACTCAAGAGTAGCTTATGGTTAGGGTTAGGGTTAGGGTTACGGTACGGCTTAGGGTACTGGTTCGGGTACGGTTTCGAGTACGGCGTAGGGTATGGGTTAAGTTTAGGGTGAGGTTTAGTTTTAGGGTTACGGGTCCTGTTTAGCGTACGGGTTAGTTTTAGGGTACTTGTTACGGTTAGGGTAGGTGTTAGGGTTAGGCTACGAGTCATGGTTATGGTGTTTTTTATACCTATCCCACTCTCTAGGTATCACTTAGCACGTAAAGGAATATTATTTATGGTCCAGCCATGGAGAAGAGTTTAGACACTAGGATAAGATAAGGAACACACCCATTATAAAGAAATCACATTAGGATTCTCTTTTTAACCTGTTCCTAAAAACACTAGTGCTTAGGAGATCTATAGGAGGCAGAAGCATTCAACGGTAGCTTAGGGTTAGGGTTAGGGTTAGGGTTAGGTTTAGGTTTAGGGTAAGAGTACGACTTAGGGTACGGCTTCGGGTATGACATAGTGTATGGGTTAGTTTTAGGGTTAGGGTTAGTTTTAGGGTTAGTGTTAGGGCTCGGTTTAGGGTACGGGGTAGGATAAGGGTACGGGTTAGGGTTAAGGTAGGGGTTTCGGTTAGGGTACGCGTTAAGGTTAGGGTATTTATTAAAGCTATCCCACTCTCTAGGTACCACTTAGCACGTAAAGCATTATTATTTGGGGTCCAGCCATGCAGAAGAGTTTAGACACTAGGATAAGATAAGGAACACACCCATTATAAAGAAATAACATTAGGATTCTCTTTTTAACCTGTTCCTTAAAACACTACTGCTTAGGAAATCTATTGCAGGCAGAAGCAGTCAAGAGTAGCTTAGGGTTAGGGGTTAGGGTTAGGGGTTACGGTACGGCTTAGGGTACTGGTTCGGTTACGGATTAGGGTACGGCGTAGGGTATGGGCTAGGTTTAGGCTTAGGGTTAGTTTTAGGGTTAGGGCTCGGTTTAGCGTACGGGTTAGAATTAGGGTACGTTTTAGTGTTATAGTAGGGTTTAGGGTTAGGGTATGCGTTAGGGTTAGGGTATTTATTAAAGCTGTCCCACTTAGCAATTAAAGAAATATTATTTGAGGTCCCGCCATGGAGAAGAGTTTAGAAACTGGGATATGATAAGGAACACACCCATTATAAAGAAATCACATTAGGATTCTCTTTTTAACCTGTTCCTTAAAACACTAGTGCTTAGGAAATCCACTGGAGGCAGAAGCAGTCAAGGGTAGCTTAGGGTTAGGGTTAGGGTTAGGGTTAGGGTACTGCTTATGGTACGGGATCGGTTATGGATTCGGGTACGGCGTAGGGTATGGGCTAGGTTTAGGCTTAGGGTTAGTTTTAGGGTTAGGGCTCGGTTTAAGGGTACGGTTAGGATTAGGGTACGTGTTAGGGATATGGTAGGGGATAGGGTTAGGATATGCGTTAGGGTTAGGGTATTTATTAAAGCTATCCCACTCTCTAGATACCACTTAGCACGTAAAGGATTATTATTTGGTGTCCAGCCATGGAGAAGAGTTTAGAAACTAGGATAAGATAAGGAACACACCCATTATAAAGAAATCACATTAGGATTCTCTTTTTAACCAGTTCCTTGAAACACTAGTGTTTAGGAAATATATTGGAGGCAGAATCAGTCAAGGGTAGGTTAGGGTTAGGATTAGCGTTAGGGCATGGCTTAGGGTACGGGTTCGAGTACGGTTCGGATACAGCATAGGATGTGGGTTAGGGTTAGGTTTAGGGTTTGTTTTAGGGTTAGGGCTCAGTTTAGGGTATAGGTTAGGATAAGGTTTAGTGTTAGGGTTAGGTTAGCGGTTAGGGTTAGGGTACGCGTTAGGGGTTACGGAAATTATTAAACCTATCCCACTCTCTAGATACCACTTAGCAGTAAAGGGATATTACTTGGGGTCCATCCATGGAGAAGAGTTTAGACACTAGGATAAGATAAGGAACACAACAATTATAACGAAATCACATTAGGATTCTTTTTTTAACCAATTCCTTTAAACCCTAGTGCTTAGGAAATCTATTGGAGGCAGAAGCAGTGAACAGTAGCTTAGGGTTAGGGGTTAGGGTTAGGGTTAGGTTTAGGTTACGACCTAGGTTCCGGCATCGGGTACGGGTTCGGGTACGGAGTACGGTATGGGTTAGGATTAGAGTTAGGGTCAGTTTTAGGGTTAGTGCTCGGTTTAGGTTATGGGTTAGGATTAGGGTACGTGGTAGGGTTATGGTAGGGGTTAGGGTTAGGGTACGCGTTAGGTTTAGGGTATATATTGAACCTATCCCACCTAGCACGTAAAGGAAAATTATTTGGGGTCCAGCCAAGGAGAAGAGTTTAGAAACTAGAATAAGATAAGGAAAACACCCATTAAAAAGAAATCACATTAGGATTCTCTTTTTATCCAGTTCCTTAAAACACTAGTGCTTAGATAATCTATTGGAGTCAGAAGCAGTCAAGGGTAGCTTAGGGTTAGGGTTAGGTTTAGGGTACTGCTTATGGTACGGGTTCGGTATGGGTTCGGGTACGGAGTAGGGTATGGGCTAGGGTTAGGCTTAGGGTTAGTTTTAGGGTTAGGGCTCAGTTTAGGGTACGGGTTAGGATTAGGGTACGTGTTAGGGGTAGGGTAGGGGTTAGGTTTAGGTTACGCATTAGGGTTAGGGTATTTATTAAACCTATCCTACTCTCTAGATACCACTTAGCACGTAAAAGAATATTATTTGGGGTCCAGCCATGGAGAAGTGTTTAGGACACTAGGATAAGTTATGGAACACACCCATTATAAAGAAATCACATTAGGATTCTCTCTTTAAGCTGTTCCTTAAAACACTAGTGCTTAGGAAATCCATTGGAGGCAGAAGCCATCAAGGGGTAGCTTAGGGTTAGGGTTAGGGTTAGGGTACTGCTTATGGTACGGGTTCAGTTACGGGTTCGGGTACGGCGTAGGGTATGGTCTAGGGTTAGGCTTAAGGTTAGTTTTAGGGTTAGGGCTCGGTTTAGGGTACGGGTTAGGATAAGGGTACGTGTTAGTGTTATGGTAGGGGTTAGGGTATGCGTTAGGGTTAGGGTATTTATTAAAGCTATCCCACTTATGCACTTAAAGGAATACTATTTGGAGTCCAGCCATGGAGAAGAGTTTAGACACTAGGATAAGATAAGGAACTCACCCATTATAAAGAAATCACATTAGGATTCTCTTTTTAACCTGTTCCTTAAAACACTAGTGCTTAGGAAATGTATTGGAGGCAGCAGCAGTCAAGGGTAGCTTAGGGTTAGTGTTAGGGTTAGGGATAGAGGTACGGGTTCGGGTACGGGTTCGGGTACAGGTTCGTATACGGCGTAGGGTATGGTTAGGGTTAGGGTTAGGGTTACTTTTAGGGTTAGGGCTCGGTTAGGGTTAGGGTTAGGGTTAGGGTAAGCGTACGGCTAAGTGTACGGTTTCGGGTATGGCATAGTGTATGGGCTAGGTTTAGGGTCAGGGTTAGTTTTAGGGTTAGGGCTCGGTTTAGGGTACGGGTTAGGATTAAGTTTAGTGTTAGGGTTATGATAGGGGTTAGGGTTAGGGTACGCGTTAGGGTTACGGTAATTATTAAACCTATCCCACTCTCTAGATACCACTTAGCACGTAAAGGAATATTATTTGGGGTGCATCCATGGAGAAGAGTTTAGACACTAGGATAAGAAAAGGAACACACCATCGTAAAGAAATCACTTTAGGATTCTCTTTTTAACCTGTTCCTTAAATCACTAGTGCTTAGGAAATCTATTGGAGGCAGAAGCAGTCAAGGGTAGCTTAGGGTTAGGGTTAGGGTACGGCTTAGGGTATGGCATAGGGTACGGGTACGGGTTAGGGTTAGGGTTTGTTTAAGGGTTAGGGCTCGGTTTAGGGCACGGGTTAGGATTAGGGTACGTGTTAGTGATAGGGTAGGGGTTAGGGTTCGGGTAGGCGTTAAGGTTAGGGTATTTATTAAATCTAGCCCACTCTGTAGATACCACTTAGCACGTAAAGGAATATTCTTTGAGGTCCAGCCATGGAGAAGAGTTTAGACACTAGGATAAGATAAGGAACACACCCATTATAAAGAAATCACATTAGGATTCTCTTTTTAACCTGTTCCTTAAAACACTAGTGCTTAGAAACCTATTGAGGCAGAAGCAGTCAAGGGTAGCTTAGGGTTAGGGTTAGAGTTAGGGTATGTCTTAGGGTACGGGTTTCTGGTACAGGTTCGGGCACGGCATAGGGTATGGGTTAGAGTTAGGGTTAGGGTTAGTTTTAGTGTTACGGCTCGGTTTATGATATGGGTTAGGATTAGGGTACGTGTTAGGGATAGGGTAAGCATAAGGTTAGGGTATTTATTAAACCTATGCCACTGTCTAGATACCATAAATCAGGTAAAGGAATATTAGTTTGGGTCCAGCCATAGAGAAGAGTTTAAACAGTAGGATAAGATAAGGAACACACCCATGGTAAAGAAATCACTTTAGGATTCTCTTTTTAAGATGTTCCTTAAAACACTAGTGCATAGGAAATCTTTTGGAGGCAGATGCTGTCAAGCAAGGTTAGGGTTTAGTGTTACGGTTAGGGTACGGATTAGGGTACGGGTTCTGATACGGTTTCGGGTACGGGCGTACGGTATGGGTTAGGGTTAGGGGTTAGGGTTAGTTTACGGTTGGGGCTCCGTTTAGGGTACGGGTTAGGATTAGGGTACGTGTTACGGTTAAGGTAGGGGTTTGGGATAGGGTACGCCTTAGGCTTAGCGTATTTATTAAACCTATCGCACTCTCTAGATACCACTAAGCATGTAAAGGAATATTATTTGGGGTCCAGGCATGGAGAAGAGTTTAGACACTAGGATAAGATAAGGAACACACTCATTATAGAAGAATTCACATTAGGATTCTTTTTAAGCCGTTGCGTAAAACACTAGTGCTTAGGAAATCTAATGGAGGAAGAAGCAGTCAAGGTAGCTTAGGGTTAGTTTTAGGGTTAATGTTAGGGTACTGCTTATGGTACGGGTTCGGATACGATGTAGGGTATGTGTTAGGGTTAGTGTTAGGGTTAGTTTAGTCTTAGGGCTCGGTTTAGGGTATGGGTTAGGATTAGTGTACGTGTTAGTGTTAGTGTAGGGGTTTGGGTTAGGGTAGGCGTTAGGGTTAGGATATTTATTAAACCTATCCAACTCTCTAGATACCACTTAGCACGTAAAGGAATATTATTTGGGGTCCAGCAATGGAGAAGAGTTTAGACAGTTGGAGAAGTAAGGAACACACCCCATTAAAAGAAATCACATAGGATTCTCTTTTTAAACCTGTTCCTTAAAACACTAGTGCTTAGGAATCTATTGGAGGCAGAAGCAGTCAAGTGTAGCTTAGGTTTAGGGTTAGGGTTAGGGTACGTCTTACGGTATGGGTTCGGGTATGGTGTAGGGTAAGGTTAGGGTTAGGCTTAGTGTACGGTTTAGGGTACGGGTTCAGATACGGCGTAGGATATGGGTTAGGGTTCGGTTTAGGGTTTTTTTTAGGGTTAGGGCTCAGTTTAGGGTATGGGTTAGGAATAGGGTACGTGTTAGTGTTAGGGTACGGGTTAGGTTAAGGTATGCGTTAGGGTCAGGGTATTTATTAAACCTATTTCACTCTCTAGATACCACTTAACACGTAAAGAATATTAATTTGGGTCCAGCCATGGAGAAAGGTTTAGACACTAGGATAAGATAAGGAACACACCCATTATAAAGAAGTCACATTAGGATTCTCTTTTTAACCTGTTCCTAAAAACACTAGTGCTTAGGAAATGTATTGGAGGCAGAAGCAGTCAAGGGTCGCTTAGGGTTAGGGTTAGGGTCAGGGGTAGGGTACGGGTTCGGGTACGGGTTCGTATACGGCGTAGGGTATGGGTTAGGGTAGGGTTAGGGTTACTTTTAGGTTAGGGCTCTGTTAGGGTTAGGGATAGGGATAGGGGTTAGGGTTAGGGTAGCGTGCGGCTCAGTGTACGTTTCGGGTATGGCATAGTGTATGGGCTAGGTTTAGGGTCAGGGTTAGTTTTAGGTTAGGGCTCGGTTTAGGGTACGGGTTAGGATTAAGGTTAGTGTTAGGGTTATGATAGGGGTTAGGGTTAGGGTACGCGTTAGGTTTACGGTAATTATTAAACCTATCCCACTCTCTAGATACACTTAGCACGTAAAGGAATATTATTTGGGGTCCAGCCATGGAGAAGAGTTTAGACACTAGGATAAGATAAGGAACACACCCATTATAAAGAAATCACATTAGGATTCTCTTTTTAACCTGTTCCTCAAAACACTAGTGCTTAGGAAATCTACTGGAGGCAGAATCTGTCAAGGGTAGGTTAGCGTTAGGATTAGCGTTAGGGTATGGCTTAGGGTACGTGTTCGAGTACGGGTTCGGATACAGCATAGGATGTGGTTAGGGTTAAGTTTAGGGTTTGTTTTAGGGTTAGGGCTCAGTTTAGGGTATGGGTTAGGATTAGGGTTAGTGTTAGACTTAGGGTAGGGTTAGGGTTAGGGTACGCGTTAGGGTTACGGTAATTATTAAACCTATCCCACTCTCTAGATACCACTTAGCACGTAAAGGAATATTATTTGGGGTCCAGCCAGGAGAAGAGTTTAGACACTAGGATAAGATAAGGAACACAACCCATCGTAAAGAAATCACATTAGGATTCTCTTTTTAACCTGTTCCTTAAAGCACTAGTGCTTAGGAAATCTATTGGGAGGCGGAAGCAGTCAAGGGTACCTTAGGGTTAGGGTTAGGGTACGGCTTAGGGTATGGCATAGGTTACGGGTACGGGTTAGGGTTAGGGTTTCTTTAAGGATTAGGGCTCGGTTGAGGGCACGGGTTAGGATTAGGGTACGTGTTAGCGATAGGGTAGGGGTTAGGGTTCAGGTAGGCGTTAGGGTTAGGGTATTTATTAAACCTAGCCCACTCTGTAGATACCACTTAGCACGTAAAAGGAATATTCTTTGAGGTCCAGCCATGGAGAAGAGTTTTATACACTAGGATAAGATAAGGAACACACCCATTATAAAGAAATCACATTAGGATTCTCTTTTTAACCTGTTCTTAAAACACTAGTGCTTAGGAAACCTATTGGAGGCAGAAGCACTCAAGAGTAGCTTATGGTTAAGGGTTAGGGTTAGGGTTACGGTACGGCTTAGGGTACTGGTTCGGGTACGGTTTCGAGTACGGCGTAGGGTATGGGTTAAGTTTAGGGTGAGGTTTAGTTTTTGGTTACGGGTCCTGTTTAGCGTAACGGGTTAGTTTTAGGGTTACTTGTTACGGTTAGGGTAGGTGTAGGGTTAGGCTACGAGTCATGGTTATGTGTTTTTATATACCTATCCCACTCTCTAGGTATCACTTAGCACGTAAAGGATTATTATTTATGGTCCAGCCATGGAGAAGAGTTTAGACACTAGGATAAGATAAGGAACACACCCATTATAAAGAAATCACATTAGGATTCTCTTTTTAACCTGTTCCTAAAAACACTAGTGCTTAGGAGATCTATAGGAGGCAGAAGCATTCAACGGTAGCTTAGGGTTAGGGTTAGGGTTAGGGTTAGGTTTAGGTTTAGGGTAAGAGTACGACTTAGGGTACGGCTTCGGGTATGACATAGTGTATGGGTTAGTTTAGGTTAGGGTTAGTTTTAGGGTTAGTGTTAGGGCTCGGTTTAGGGTACGGGTAGGATAGGGTACGGGTTAGGGTTAAGGTAGGGTTTCGGTTAGGGTAACGCGTTAAGGTTAGGGTATTTATTAAAGCTATCCACTCTCTAGGTACCACTTAGCACGTAAAGCATTATTATTTGGGGTCCAGCCATGCAGAAGAGTTTAGACACTAGGATAAGATAAGGAACACACCATTATAAAGAAATAACATTAGGATTCTCTTTTTAACCTGGTTCCTTAAAAACACTACTGCTTAGGAAATCTATTGCAGGCAGAAGCAGTCAAGAGTAGCTTAGGGTTAGGGTTAGGGTTAGGTTACGGTACGGCTTAGGGTACTGGTTCGGTTACGGATTAGGGTACGGCGTAGGGTATGGGCTAGGTTTAGGCTTAGGGTTAGTTTTAGGGTTAGGGCTCGGTTTAGCGTACGGGTTAGAATTAGGGTACGTTTTAGTGTTATAGTAGGGTTTAGGGTTAGGGTATGCGTTAGGGTTAGGGTATTTATTAAAGCTGTCCCACTTAGCAATTAAAGAAATATTATTTGAGGTCCCGCCATGGAGAAGAGTTTAGAAACTGGGATAAGATAAGGAACACAACCCATTATAAAGAAATCACATTAGGATTCTCTTTTTAACCTGTTCCTTAAAACACTAGTGCTTAGGAAATCCACTGGAGGCAGAAGCAGTCAAGGGTAGCTTAGGGTTAGGGTTAGGGTAGGGTTAGGGTACTGCTTATGGTACGGGATCGGTTATGGATTCGGGTACGGCGTAGGGTATGGGCTAGGTTTAGGCTTAGGGTTAGTTTTAGGGTTAGGGCTCGGTTTAGGGTACGGGTTAGATTAGGTACGTGTTAGGGATATGGTAGGGGATAGGGTTAGGATATGCGTTAGGTTAGGGTATTTATTAAAGCTATCCCACTCTCTAGATACCACTTAGCACGTAAAGGATTATTATTTGGTGTCCAGCCATGGAGAAGAGTTAGAAACTAGGATAAGATAAGGAACACACCCATTATAAAGAAATCACATTAGGATTCTCTTTTTAACCAGTTCCTTGAAACACTAGTGTTTAGGGAAAATATATTGGAGGCAGAATCAGTCAAGGGTAGGTTAGGGTTAGGATTAGCGTTAGGGCATGGCTTAGGGTACGGGTTCGAGTACGGGTTCGGATACAGCATAGGATGTGGGTTAGGGTTAGGTTTAGGGTTTGTTTTAGGGTTAGGGCTCAGTTTAGGGTATAGGTTAGGATAAGGGTTAGTGTTAGGGTTAGGGTAGCGGTTAGGGTTAGGGTACGCGTTAGGTTACGGAAATTATTAAACCTATCCCACTCTCTAGATACCACTTAGCAGGTAAAGGAATATTACTTGGGGTCCATCCATGGAGAAGAGTTTAGACACTAGGATAAGATAAGGAACACAACAATTATAACGAAATCACATTAGGATTCTTTTTTTAACCAATTCCTTTAAACCTAGTGCTTAGGAAATCTATTGGAGGCAGAAGCAGTGAACAGTAGCTTAGGGTTAGGGTTAGGGTTAGGGTTAGGTTTAGGTTACGACCTAGGTTCCGGCATCGGGTACGGGTTCGGGTACGGAGTACGGTATGGTTAGGATTAGAGTTAGGGTCAGTTTTAGGTTAGTGCTCGGTTTAGGTTATGGGTTAGGATTAGGGTACGTGGTAGGGTTATGGTAGGGGTTAGGGTTAGGGTACGCGTTAGGTTTAGGGTATATATTGAACCTATCCCACCTAGCACGTAAAGGAAAATTATTTGGGGTCCAGCCAAGGAGAAGAGTTTAGAAACTAGAAGAAGATAGGAAAACACCCATTAAAAAGAAATCACATTAGGATTCTCTTTTTATCCAGTTCCTTAAAACACTAGTGCTTAGATAATCTATTGGAGTCAGAAGCAGTCAAGGGTAGCTTAGGGTTAGGGTTAGGTTAGGGTACTGCTTATGGTACGGGTTCGGTTATGGGTTCGGGTACGGAGTAGGGTATGGGCTAGGGTTAGGCTTAGGGTTAGTTTTAGGGTTAGGGCTCAGTTAGGGTACGGGTTAGGATTAGGGTACGTGTTAGGGTTAGGGTAGGGGTTAGGTTTAGGTTACGCATTAGGGTTAGGGTATTTATTAAACCTATCCTACTCTCTAGATACCACTTAGCACGTAAAAAGAATATTATTTGGGGTCCAGCCATGGAGAAGTGTTTAGACACTAGGATAAGTTATGGAACACACCCATTATAAAGAAATCACATTAGGATTCTCTCTTTAAGCTGTTCCTTAAAACACTAGTGCTTAGGAAATCCATTGGAGGCAGAAGCCATCAAGGGTAGCTTAGGGTTAGGGTTAGGGTTAGGGTACTGCTTATGGTACGGGTTCAGTTACGGGTTCGGGTACGGCGTAGGGTATGGTCTAGGGTTAGGCTTAAGGTTAGTTTGTAGGGTTAGGGCTCGGTTTAGGGTACGGGTTAGGATAAGGGTACGTGTTAA
>NW_027175728.1:0-42993 GCF_028021215.1 Eschrichtius robustus | reverse complement strand
TTCAAACTAACCCTAACCCTAACCCTAACCCATACCCTACGCCGTACCCGAACCCGTACCCTAAGCCGAACCCTAACCCTAACCCTAAACCGTAACCCTAACCCTAAGCTACCCTTGACTACTTCTGCCTCCAATAGATTTCCTAAGCACTAGTGTATTAAGAAACAGGTTAAAAAGAGAATCCTAATGTGATTTCAGGATAATGGGTGTGTTCTTTATCTTCTCCTAGTGTCTAAACTCTTCTCCATGGCTGGACCCCCAAATAATATTCCTTGACGTGCTAAGGGGTATCTAGAGAGTGGGATAGGTTTAATAACTACCCTAACCCTAACGCGTACCCTAACCCTAACCCCTACCCTAACCCTAACACGAACCACTAATCCTAACCCGTACCCTAAACCGAGCCCTAACCTTCAAACTAACCCTAACACTAACCCAAAACCCATACCCTACGCCGTACACGAACCCGTACCCGAAACCGTACCCTAAGCCGTGTCCTAACCCTAGCCCTAACCCTAACCCTAACCCTAAGCTACCCTTGACTGCTTCTGCCTCCAATAGATTTCCTAAGCACTAGTGTTTTAAGGAACAGGTTAAAAAAGAGAATCCTAATGTGATTTCTTGATAATGGGTGTGTTCCTTATCTTCTCCTAGTGTCTAAACTCTTCTCCATGGCTGGACCCCCAAATAATATTCCTTGACGTGCTAAGGGGTATCTAGAGAGTGGGATAGGTTTAATAACTACCCTAACCCTAACGGCATACCCTAACCCTAACCTCTACCCTAACCCTAACACGTACACTAATCCTAACCCGTACACTAAACCGAGCCCCTAACCCTCAAACTAACCCTAACCCTAACCCTAACCCATACCCTACGCCGTACCCGAACCCGTACCCGAACCCGTACCCCTAAGCCGTACCCCTAACAGTAACCCTAACCCTAACCCTAACCCTAAGCTACCCTTGACTGCTTCTGCCTCCAATAGATTCCCTAAGCACTAGTGTATTAAGGAACAGGTTAAAAAGAGAATCCTAATTGTGATTTCAGGATAAATGGGTGTGTTCCTTATCTTCTCCTAGTGTCTAAACTCTTCTCCATGGCTGGACCCCCAAATAATATTCCTTGACGTGCTAAGGGGTATCTAGAGAGTGGGATAGGTTTAATAACTACCCTAACCCTAACGCGTACCCTAACCCTAACCCCTACCCTAACCCTAACACGAACCCTAATCCTAACCCGTACCCTAAACCGAGCCCTAACCTTCAAACTAACCCTAACACTAACCCAAACCCATACCCTACGCCGTACACGAACCCGTACCCGAACCCTTACCCTAAGCCGTGTCCTAACCCTAGCCCTAACCCTAACCCTAACCCCTAAGCTACCCTTGACTGCTTCTGCCTCCAATAGATTTCCTAAGCACTAGTGTTTTAAGGAACAGGTTAAAAAGAGAATCCTAATGTGATTTCTTGATGACGGGTGTGTTCCTTATCTTCTCCTAGTGTCTAAACTCTTCTCCATGGCTGGACCCCCAAATAATATTCCTTGACGTGCTAAGGGGTATCTAGAGAGTGGGATAGGTTTAATAAATACCCTAACCCTAACGCATACCCTAACCCTAACCCCTACCCTAACCCCTAACACGTACCCTAATTCCTAACCCGTACCCTAAACCGAGCCCTAACCCCTCAAATTAACCCCTAACCCTAACCCTAACCCATACCCTACGCCGTACCCGAACCCTTACCCGAACCCCGTACCCTAAGCCGTACCCTAAACCTAACCCTAACCCTAACCCTAACCCTAAGCTACCCTTGACTGCTTCTGCCTGCAATAGATTTCCTAAGCACTAGTGTATTAAGGAACAGGTTAAAAAGAGAATCCTAATGTGATTTCAGGATAATGGGTGTGTTCCTTATCTTCTCCTAGTGTCTAAAATCTTCTCCATGGCTGGACCCCCAAATAATATTCCTTGACGTGCTAAGGGGTATCTAGAGAGTGGGATAGGTTTAATAACTACCCTAATCTTAACGCGTACCCTAACCCTAACCCCTACCCTAACCCTAACACGAACCCTAATCCTAACCCGTAACCTAAACCGAGCCCTAACCTTTCAAACTAACCCTAACCCTAACCCTAACCCATACCCTACGCCGTACGCGAACCCGTACCCGAAACCCGTACCCTAAGCCGTACCCTAACACTAACCCCTAACCCTAACCCTAACCCTAAGCTACCCTTGACTGCTTCTGCCTCCAATAGATTTCCTAAGCACTAGTGTTTTTAAGGAACAGGTTAAAAAGAGAATCCTAATGTGATTTCAGGATAATGGGTGTGTTCCTTATCTTCTCCTAGTGTCTAAACTCTTCTCCATGGCTGGACCCCCAAATAATATTCCTTGACGTGCTAAGGGGTATCTAGAGAGTGGGATAGGTTTAATAACTACCCTAACCTTAATGCGTACCCTAACCCTAACCCCTACCCTAACCCCTAACACGAACCCTAATATTAACCCGTGCCCTAAACCGAGCCCCTAACCTTCAAACTAACCCTAACCCTAACCCTAACCCATACCCTACGCCGTACACGAACCCGTACACGAACCCGTACCCTAAGCCGTACCCTAAACCCTAACCCTAACCCTAACCCTAACCCTAAGCTACCCTTGACTGCTTCTGCCTCCAATAGATTTCCTAAGCACAAGTGTTTTAAGGAACAGGTTAAAAAGAGAATCCTAATGTGATTTCTTGATAATGGGTGTGTTCCTTATCTTCTCCTAGTGTCTAAACTCTTCTCCATGGCTGGACCCCAAATAATATTCCCTTGACGTGCTAAGGGGTATCTAGAGAGTGGGATAGGTTTAAATAACTACCCTAACCCTAACGCGTACCATAACCCTAACCCCTACCCTAACCCTAACACGTAACCTAATCCTAAGCCGAAACCTAAACCGAGCCCTAACCTTCAAACTAACCCTAACCCTAACTCTAACCCATACCCTACGCCATACACGAACCCGTACCCGAACCCGTACCCTATGCCGTACCCTAACTCTAGCCCTAACCCTAACCCTAACCCTAAGCTACCCTTGACTGCTTCTGCCTCCAATAGATTTCCTAAGCACTAGTGTTTTAAGGAACAGGTTAAAAAGAGAATCCTAATGTGATTTCTTGATAATGGGTGTGTTCCTTATCTTCTCCTAGTGTCTAAACTCTTCTCCATGGCTGGACACCCAAATAATATTCCTTGACGTGCTAAGGGGTATCTAGAGAGTGGGATAGGTTTAATAACTACCCCTAACCCTAACGCGTACTCTAACCGTAACCCCTACCCTAACCCTAACACGTACCCTAATCCTAACCCGTACCCTAAACCGAGCCCTAACCCTCAAACTAACCCTAACCCTAACCCTAACCCATATCCTACGCCATACCCAAAACCGTACCCGAACGCGTACACGAACCCGTACCCTAAGCCGTACCCTAACCCTAACCCTAACCCTAAGCTACCCTTGACTGCTTCTGCCTCCAATAGATTTCCTAAGCACTAGTGTTTTAAGGAACAGGTTAAAAAGAGAATCCTAATGTGATTTCTTGATGACGGGTGTGTTCCTTATGTTCTCCTAGTGTCTAAACTCTTCTCCATGGCTGGACCCCCAAATAATATTCCTTGACGTGCTAAGGGGTATCTAGAGAGTGGGATAGGTTTAATAAATACCCTAACCCTAACGCATACCCTAACCCTAACCCCTACCCTAACCCTAACACGTACCCTAATCCTAACCCGTACCCTAAACCGAGCCCTAACCCTCAAACTAACCCTAACCCTAACCCTAACCCATACCCTATACCGTACCCGAAACCGTACCCGAACCCGTACCCTAAGCCTTACCCTAACAATAACCCTAACCCTAACCATAACTCTAAGCTACCCTTGACTGCTTCTGCCTCCAATAGATTTCCTAAGCATTAGTGTTTTAAGGAACAGGTTAAAAAGAGAATCCTAATGTGATTTCTTGATAATGGGTGTGTTCCTTATCTTCTCCTACTGTCTAAACTCTTCTCCATGGCTGGACCCCCAAATAATATTCCTTGACGTGCTAAGGGGTATCTAGGGAGTGGGATAGGTTTAATAACTACCCTAACCCTAACGGGTACCCTAACCCTAACCCCTACCCTAACCCTAACACGTACCCTACTCCTAACCCGTACCCTAAACCGAGCCCTAACCCTCAAACTAACCCTAACCCTAACCCTAACCCATACACTATGCCGTACCCGAACCCGTACCCTAAGCCTTACCCTAACAATAACCCTAACCCTAACCCTAACCGTAACCATAACCCTAAGCTACCCTTGACTGCTTCTGCCTCCAATAGATTTCCTAAGCACTAGTGTATTAAGGAACAGGTTAAAAAGGGAATCCTAATGTGATTTCAGGATAATGGGTGTGTTCCTTATCTTCTCCTAGTGTCTAAACTCTTCTCCATGGCTGGACCCCCAAATAATATTCCTTGACGTGCTAAGGGGTATCTAGAGAGTGGGATAGGTTTAATAACTACCCTAACCCTAACGCGTACCCTAAACCTAACCCCTACCCTAACCCTAACACGAACCCTAATCCTAACCCGTACCCTAAACCGAGCCCTAAACTTCAAACTAACCCTAACCCTAACCCAAACCCATACCCTACGCCGTACACGAACCCGTACCCGAACCCGTACCCTAAGCCGTGTCCTAAACCTAGCCCTAACCCTAACGCTAACCCTAAGCTACCCTTGACTGCTTCTTCCTCCAATAGATTTCCTAAGCACTAGTGTTTTAAGGAACAGGTTAAAAGAGAATCCTAATGTGATTTCTTGATAATGGGTGTGTTCCTTATCTTCTCCTACTGTCTAAACTCTTCTCCATGGCTGGTCCCCCAAATAATATTCCTTGACGTGCTAAGGGGTATCTAGGGAGTGGGATAGGTTTAATAACTACCCTAACCCTAACGCGTACCCTAACCCTAACCCCTACCCTAACCCTAACACGTACCCTAATCCTAACCCGTACCCTAAACCGAGCCCTAACCCTCAAACTAACCCTAACCCTAACCCTAACCCATACCCTATGCCGTACCCGAACGCGTACCCTAAGCCTTACCCTAACAATAACCCTAACCCTAACCCTAAGCTACCCTTGACTGCTTCTGCCTCCAATAGATTTCCTAAGCACTAGTGTTTTAAGGAACAGGTTAAAAAGAGAATCCTAATGTGATTTATTGATAATGGGTGTGTTCCTTATCTTCTCCTAGTGTCTAAACTCTTCTCCATGGCCGGACCCCCAAATAATATTCCTTGACGTGCTAAGGGGTATCTAGAGAGTGGGATAGGTTTAATAACTAACCTAACCCTAACGCGTACCCTAACCCTAACCCCTACCCTAACCCTAACACGAACCCTAATCCTAACCCGTACCCTAAACCGAGCCCTAACCTTCAAACTAACCGTAACCCTAACCCTAACCCATAACCTACGCCGTACACGAACCCGTACCCGAACCCGTACCCTAACCCTAAACCTAACCCTAACCCTAACCCTAACCCTAAGCTACCCTTGACTGCTTCTGCCTCCAATAGATTTCCTAAGCACTAGTGTTTTAAGGAACAGGTTAAAAAGAGAATCCTAATGTGATTTCTTGATAATGGGTGTGTTCCTTATCTTCTCCTAGTGTCTAAACTCTTCTCCATGGCTGGTCCCCCAAATAATATTCCTTGACGTGCTAAGGGGCATCTAGGGAGTGGGATAGGTTTAATAACTACCCTAACCCTAACGCGTACCCTAACCCTAACCCCTACCCTAAACCTAACACGTACCCTAATCCTAACCCGTACCCTAAACCGAGCCCTAACACTCAAACTAACCCTAACCCTAACCCATACCCTACGCCGTACCCGAACCCGTACCCGAACCCGTACCCTAAGCCGTACCCTAAACCTAACCCTAACCGTAACCCTAACCCTAAGCTACCCTTGACTACTTCTGCCTCCAATAGATTTCCTAAGCACTAGTGTATTAAGGAACAGGTTAAAAAGAGAATCCTAATGTGATTTCAGGATAATGGGTGTGTTCTTTATCTTCTCCTAGTGTCTAAACTCTTCTCCATGGCTGGACCCCCAAATAATATTCCTTGACGTGCTAAGGGGTATCTAGAGAGTGGGATAGGTTTAATAACTACCCTAACCCTAACGCGTACCCTAACCCTAACCCCTACCCTAACCCTAACACGAACCCTAATCCTAACCCGTACCCTAAACCGAGCCCTAACCTTCAAACTAACCCTAACACTAACCCAAACCCATACCCTACGCCGTACACGAACCCGTACCCGAACCCGTACCCTAAGCCGTGTCCTAACCCTAGCCCTAACCCTAACCCTAACCCTAAGCTACCCTTGACTGCTTCTGCCTCCAATAGATTTCCTAAGCACTAGTGTTTTAAGGAACAGGTTAAAAAGAGAATCCTAATGTGATTTCTTGATAATGGGTGTGTTCCTTACCTTCTCCTAGTGTCTAAACTCTTCTCCATGGCTGGACCCCCAAATAATATTCCTTGACGTGCTAAGGGGTATCTAGAGAGTGGGATAGGTTTAATAACTACCCTAACCCTAACCCCTACCCTAACCCTAACACGAACCCTAATCCTAACCCGTACCCTAAACCGAGCCCTAACCTTCAAACTAACCCTAACCCTAACCCAAACCCATACCCTACGCCGTACACGAACCCGTACCCGAACCCGTACCCTAAGCCGTGTCCTAACCCTAGCCCTAACCCTAACCCTAACCCTAAGCTACCCTTGACTGCTTCTGCCTCCAATAGATTTCCTAAGCACTAGGGTTTTAAGGAACAGGTTAAAAAGAGAATCCTAATGTGATTTCTTGATAATGTGTGTGTTCCTTATCTTCTCCTAGTGTCTAAACTCTTCTCCATGGCTGGACCCCCAAATAATATTCCTTGACGTGCTAAGGGGTATCTAGAGAGTGGGATAGGTTTAATAACTACCCTAACCCTAACGCGTACCCTAACCCTAACCCCTACTCTAACCCTAACACGAACCCTAATCCTAACCCGTACCCTAAACCGAGCCCTAACCTTCAAACTAACCCTAACCCTAACCCTAACCCATAACCTACGCCGTACACGAACCCGTACCCGAACCCGTACCCTAACCCTAACCGTAACCCTAACCCTAACCCTAACCCTAAGCTACCCTTGACTGCTTCTGCCTCCAATAGATTTCCTAAGCACTAGTGTTTTAAGGAACAGGTTAAAAAGAGAATCCTAATGTGATTTCTTGATAATGGGTGTGTTCCTTATCTTCTCCTAGTGTCTAAACTCTTCTCCATGGCTGGACCCCCAAATAATATTCCTTGACGTGCTAAGGGGTATCTAGAGAGTGGGATAGGTTTAATAACTACCCTAACGTTAACGCGTACCCTAACCCTAACCTCTACCCTAACCTTAACACGTACACTAATCCTAACCCGTAACCTAAACCGAGCCCTAACCCTCAAACTAACCCTAACACTAACCCTAAACCATACCCTACGCCGTACCCGAACCCGTACCCGAACCCGTACCCTAAGCCGTACCCTAACCCTAACCCTAACGCTAACCCTAACCCTAACCCTAACCCTAGCCCTAAGCTACCCTTGACTGCTTCTGCCTCCAGTAGATTTCCTAAGCACTTGTGTATTAAGGAACAGGTTAAAAAGAGAATCCTATTGTGATTTCAGGATAATGGGTGTGTTCCTTATCTTCTCCTAGTGTCTAAACTCTTCTCCATGGCTGGACCCCCAAATAATATCCCTTGACGTGCTAAGGGGTATCTAGAGAGTGGGATAGGTTTAATAACTACCCTAACCCTAACGCGTACCCTAACCCTAACACGTACCCTAATCCTAACCCGTACCCTAAACCGATCCCTAACCCTCAAACTAAACCTAACCCTAACCCTAACCCATACCATACGCCGTACCCGAACCCGTACCCGAACCCGTACACTAAGTCGTACCCTAAAGCTAACCCTAACCCTAACCCTAACCCTAAACCTAAGCTACCCTTGACTGCTTCTGCCTCCAATAGATTTCCTAAGCACAAGTGTTTTAAGGAACAGGTTAAAAAGAGAATCCTAATGTGATTTCTTGATAATGGGTGTGTTCCTTATCTTCTCCTAGTGTCTAAACTCTTCTCCATGGCTGGACCCCCAAATAATATTCCTTGACGTGCTAAGGGGTATCTAGAGAGTGGGATAGGTTTAATAACTACCCTAACCCTAACGCGTACCATAACCCTAACCCCTACCCTAACCCTAACACGTACCCTAATCCTAAGCCGAAACCTAAACCGAGCCCTAACCTTCAAACTAACCCTAACCCTAACTCTAACCCATACCCTACGCCGTACACGAACCCGTACCCGAACCCGTACCCTATGCCGTACCCTAACTCTAGCCCTATCCCTAACCCTAACCCTAAGCTACCCTTGACTGCTTCTGCCTCCAATAGATTTCCTAAGCACTAGTGTTTTAAGGAACAGGTTAAAAAGAGAATCCTAATGTGATTTCTTGATAATGGGTGTGTTCCTTATCTTCTCCTAGTGTCTAAACTCTTCTCCATGGCTGGACACCCAAATAATATTCCTTGACGTGCTAAGGGGTATCTAGAGAGTGGGATAGGTTTAATAACTACCCTAACCCTAACGCGTACTCTAACCGTAACCCCTACCCTAACCCTAACACGTACCCTAATCCTAACCCGTACCCTAAACCGAGCCCTAACCCTCAAACTAACCCTAACCCTAACCCTAACCCATATCCTACGCCATACCCAAAACCGTACCCGAACCCGTACACGAACCCGTACCCTAAGCCGTACCCTAACCCTAACCCTAACCCTAAGCTACCCTTGACTGCTTCTGCCTCCAATAGATTTCCTAAGCACTAGTGTTTTAAGGAACAGGTTAAAAAGAGAATCCTAATGTGATTTCTTGATAATGGGTGTGTTCCTTATCTTCTCCTAGTGTCTAAACTCTTCTCCATGGCTGGACCCCCAAATAATATTCCTTGACGTGCTAAGGGGTATCTAGAGAGTGGGATAGGTTTAATAACTACCCTAACCCTAACACGTACCCTAACCCTAACCCCTACCCTAACCCTAACACGTACCCTAATCCTAACCCGTAACCTAAACCGAGCCCTAACCCTCAAACTAACCCTAACCCTAAACCTAACCCATACCCTACGCCGTACCCGAACCCGTACCCGAACCCGTTCCCGAACCCGTACCCTAAGCCGTACCCTAACCCTAACCCTAACCCTAAGCTACCCTTGACTGCTTCTGCCTCCAATAGATTTCCTAAGCACTAGTGTTTTAAGGAACAGGTTAAAAAGAGAATCCTAATGTGATTTCAGGATAATGGGTGTGTTCCTTATCTTCTCCTAGTGTCTAAACTCTTCTCCATGGCTGGACCCCCAAATAATATTCCTTGACGTGCTAAGGGGTATCTCGAGAGTGGGATAGGTTTAATAACTACCCTAACCCTAACGCGTACCCTAACCCTAACCCCTACCCTAACCCTAACACGTACCCTAATCCTAACCCGTACCCTAAACCGAGCCCTAAACCTCAAACTAACCCTAACCCTAACCCTAACCCATACCCTACGCCGTACCCGAACCCGTACCCGAACCCGTACCCTAAGCCGTACCCTAACCCTAACCCTAACCGTAACCCTAACCCTAAGCTACCCTTGACTACTTCTGCCTCCAATAGATTTCCTAAGCTCTAGTGTATTAAGGAACAGGTTAAAAAGAGAATCCTAATGTGATTTCAGGATAATGGGTGTGTTCTTTATCTTCTCCTAGTGTCTAAACTCTTCTCCATGGCTGGACCCCCAAATAATATTCCTTGACGTGCTAAGGGGTATCTAGAGAGTGGGATAGGTTTAATAACTACCCTAACCCTAACGCGTACCCTAACCCTAACCCCTACCCTAACCCTAACACGAACCCTAATCCTAACCCGTACCCTAAACCGAGCCCTAACCCTCAAACTAACCCTAACCCTAACCCTAACCCATATCCTACGCCATACCCAAAACCGTACCCGAACGCGTACACGAACCCGTACCCTAAGCCGTACCCTAACCCTAACCCTAACCCTAAGCTACCCTTGACTGCTTCTGCCTCCAATAGATTTCCTAAGCACTAGTGTTTTAAGGAACAGGTTAAAAAGAGAATCCTAATGTGATTTCTTGATGACGGGTGTGTTCCTTATGTTCTCCTAGTGTCTAAACTCTTCTCCATGGCTGGACCCCCAAATAATATTCCTTGACGTGCTAAGGGGTATCTAGAGAGTGGGATAGGTTTAATAAATACCCTAACCCTAACGCATACCCTAACCCTAACCCCTACCCTAACCCTAACACGTACCCTAATCCTAACCCGTACCCTAAACCGAGCCCTAACCCTCAAACTAACCCTAACCCTAACCCTAACCCATACCCTATACCGTACCCGAAACCGTACCCGAACCCGTACCCTAAGCCTTACCCTAACAATAACCCTAACCCTAACCATAACTCTAAGCTACCCTTGACTGCTTCTGCCTCCAATAGATTTCCTAAGCATTAGTGTTTTAAGGAACAGGTTAAAAAGAGAATCCTAATGTGATTTCTTGATAATGGGTGTGTTCCTTATCTTCTCCTACTGTCTAAACTCTTCTCCATGGCTGGACCCCCAAATAATATTCCTTGACGTGCTAAGGGGTATCTAGGGAGTGGGATAGGTTTAATAACTACCCTAACCCTAACGGGTACCCTAACCCTAACCCCTACCCTAACCCTAACACGTACCCTACTCCTAACCCGTACCCTAAACCGAGCCCTAACCCTCAAACTAACCCTAACCCTAACCCTAACCCATACACTATGCCGTACCCGAACCCGTACCCTAAGCCTTACCCTAACAATAACCCTAACCCTAACCCTAACCGTAACCATAACCCTAAGCTACCCTTGACTGCTTCTGCCTCCAATAGATTTCCTAAGCACTAGTGTATTAAGGAACAGGTTAAAAAGGGAATCCTAATGTGATTTCAGGATAATGGGTGTGTTCCTTATCTTCTCCTAGTGTCTAAACTCTTCTCCATGGCTGGACCCCCAAATAATATTCCTTGACGTGCTAAGGGGTATCTAGAGAGTGGGATAGGTTTAATAACTACCCTAACCCTAACGCGTACCCTAAACCTAACCCCTACCCTAACCCTAACACGAACCCTAATCCTAACCCGTACCCTAAACCGAGCCCTAAACTTCAAACTAACCCTAACCCTAACCCAAACCCATACCCTACGCCGTACACGAACCCGTACCCGAACCCGTACCCTAAGCCGTGTCCTAAACCTAGCCCTAACCCTAACGCTAACCCTAAGCTACCCTTGACTGCTTCTTCCTCCAATAGATTTCCTAAGCACTAGTGTTTTAAGGAACAGGTTAAAAGAGAATCCTAATGTGATTTCTTGATAATGGGTGTGTTCCTTATCTTCTCCTACTGTCTAAACTCTTCTCCATGGCTGGTCCCCCAAATAATATTCCTTGACGTGCTAAGGGGTATCTAGGGAGTGGGATAGGTTTAATAACTACCCTAACCCTAACGCGTACCCTAACCCTAACCCCTACCCTAACCCTAACACGTACCCTAATCCTAACCCGTACCCTAAACCGAGCCCTAACCCTCAAACTAACCCTAACCCTAACCCTAACCCATACCCTATGCCGTACCCGAACGCGTACCCTAAGCCTTACCCTAACAATAACCCTAACCCTAACCCTAAGCTACCCTTGACTGCTTCTGCCTCCAATAGATTTCCTAAGCACTAGTGTTTTAAGGAACAGGTTAAAAAGAGAATCCTAATGTGATTTATTGATAATGGGTGTGTTCCTTATCTTCTCCTAGTGTCTAAACTCTTCTCCATGGCCGGACCCCCAAATAATATTCCTTGACGTGCTAAGGGGTATCTAGAGAGTGGGATAGGTTTAATAACTAACCTAACCCTAACGCGTACCCTAACCCTAACCCCTACCCTAACCCTAACACGAACCCTAATCCTAACCCGTACCCTAAACCGAGCCCTAACCTTCAAACTAACCGTAACCCTAACCCTAACCCATAACCTACGCCGTACACGAACCCGTACCCGAACCCGTACCCTAACCCTAAACCTAACCCTAACCCTAACCCTAACCCTAAGCTACCCTTGACTGCTTCTGCCTCCAATAGATTTCCTAAGCACTAGTGTTTTAAGGAACAGGTTAAAAAGAGAATCCTAATGTGATTTCTTGATAATGGGTGTGTTCCTTATCTTCTCCTAGTGTCTAAACTCTTCTCCATGGCTGGTCCCCCAAATAATATTCCTTGACGTGCTAAGGGGCATCTAGGGAGTGGGATAGGTTTAATAACTACCCTAACCCTAACGCGTACCCTAACCCTAACCCCTACCCTAAACCTAACACGTACCCTAATCCTAACCCGTACCCTAAACCGAGCCCTAACACTCAAACTAACCCTAACCCTAACCCATACCCTACGCCGTACCCGAACCCGTACCCGAACCCGTACCCTAAGCCGTACCCTAAACCTAACCCTAACCGTAACCCTAACCCTAAGCTACCCTTGACTACTTCTGCCTCCAATAGATTTCCTAAGCACTAGTGTATTAAGGAACAGGTTAAAAAGAGAATCCTAATGTGATTTCAGGATAATGGGTGTGTTCTTTATCTTCTCCTAGTGTCTAAACTCTTCTCCATGGCTGGACCCCCAAATAATATTCCTTGACGTGCTAAGGGGTATCTAGAGAGTGGGATAGGTTTAATAACTACCCTAACCCTAACGCGTACCCTAACCCTAACCCCTACCCTAACCCTAACACGAACCCTAATCCTAACCCGTACCCTAAACCGAGCCCTAACCTTCAAACTAACCCTAACACTAACCCAAACCCATACCCTACGCCGTACACGAACCCGTACCCGAACCCGTACCCTAAGCCGTGTCCTAACCCTAGCCCTAACCCTAACCCTAACCCTAAGCTACCCTTGACTGCTTCTGCCTCCAATAGATTTCCTAAGCACTAGTGTTTTAAGGAACAGGTTAAAAAGAGAATCCTAATGTGATTTCTTGATAATGGGTGTGTTCCTTACCTTCTCCTAGTGTCTAAACTCTTCTCCATGGCTGGACCCCCAAATAATATTCCTTGACGTGCTAAGGGGTATCTAGAGAGTGGGATAGGTTTAATAACTACCCTAACCCTAACCCCTACCCTAACCCTAACACGAACCCTAATCCTAACCCGTACCCTAAACCGAGCCCTAACCTTCAAACTAACCCTAACCCTAACCCAAACCCATACCCTACGCCGTACACGAACCCGTACCCGAACCCGTACCCTAAGCCGTGTCCTAACCCTAGCCCTAACCCTAACCCTAACCCTAAGCTACCCTTGACTGCTTCTGCCTCCAATAGATTTCCTAAGCACTAGGGTTTTAAGGAACAGGTTAAAAAGAGAATCCTAATGTGATTTCTTGATAATGTGTGTGTTCCTTATCTTCTCCTAGTGTCTAAACTCTTCTCCATGGCTGGACCCCCAAATAATATTCCTTGACGTGCTAAGGGGTATCTAGAGAGTGGGATAGGTTTAATAACTACCCTAACCCTAACGCGTACCCTAACCCTAACCCCTACTCTAACCCTAACACGAACCCTAATCCTAACCCGTACCCTAAACCGAGCCCTAACCTTCAAACTAACCCTAACCCTAACCCTAACCCATAACCTACGCCGTACACGAACCCGTACCCGAACCCGTACCCTAACCCTAACCGTAACCCTAACCCTAACCCTAACCCTAAGCTACCCTTGACTGCTTCTGCCTCCAATAGATTTCCTAAGCACTAGTGTTTTAAGGAACAGGTTAAAAAGAGAATCCTAATGTGATTTCTTGATAATGGGTGTGTTCCTTATCTTCTCCTAGTGTCTAAACTCTTCTCCATGGCTGGACCCCCAAATAATATTCCTTGACGTGCTAAGGGGTATCTAGAGAGTGGGATAGGTTTAATAACTACCCTAACGTTAACGCGTACCCTAACCCTAACCTCTACCCTAACCTTAACACGTACACTAATCCTAACCCGTAACCTAAACCGAGCCCTAACCCTCAAACTAACCCTAACACTAACCCTAAACCATACCCTACGCCGTACCCGAACCCGTACCCGAACCCGTACCCTAAGCCGTACCCTAACCCTAACCCTAACGCTAACCCTAACCCTAACCCTAACCCTAGCCCTAAGCTACCCTTGACTGCTTCTGCCTCCAGTAGATTTCCTAAGCACTTGTGTATTAAGGAACAGGTTAAAAAGAGAATCCTATTGTGATTTCAGGATAATGGGTGTGTTCCTTATCTTCTCCTAGTGTCTAAACTCTTCTCCATGGCTGGACCCCCAAATAATATCCCTTGACGTGCTAAGGGGTATCTAGAGAGTGGGATAGGTTTAATAACTACCCTAACCCTAACGCGTACCCTAACCCTAACACGTACCCTAATCCTAACCCGTACCCTAAACCGATCCCTAACCCTCAAACTAAACCTAACCCTAACCCTAACCCATACCATACGCCGTACCCGAACCCGTACCCGAACCCGTACACTAAGTCGTACCCTAAAGCTAACCCTAACCCTAACCCTAACCCTAAACCTAAGCTACCCTTGACTGCTTCTGCCTCCAATAGATTTCCTAAGCACAAGTGTTTTAAGGAACAGGTTAAAAAGAGAATCCTAATGTGATTTCTTGATAATGGGTGTGTTCCTTATCTTCTCCTAGTGTCTAAACTCTTCTCCATGGCTGGACCCCCAAATAATATTCCTTGACGTGCTAAGGGGTATCTAGAGAGTGGGATAGGTTTAATAACTACCCTAACCCTAACGCGTACCATAACCCTAACCCCTACCCTAACCCTAACACGTACCCTAATCCTAAGCCGAAACCTAAACCGAGCCCTAACCTTCAAACTAACCCTAACCCTAACTCTAACCCATACCCTACGCCGTACACGAACCCGTACCCGAACCCGTACCCTATGCCGTACCCTAACTCTAGCCCTATCCCTAACCCTAACCCTAAGCTACCCTTGACTGCTTCTGCCTCCAATAGATTTCCTAAGCACTAGTGTTTTAAGGAACAGGTTAAAAAGAGAATCCTAATGTGATTTCTTGATAATGGGTGTGTTCCTTATCTTCTCCTAGTGTCTAAACTCTTCTCCATGGCTGGACACCCAAATAATATTCCTTGACGTGCTAAGGGGTATCTAGAGAGTGGGATAGGTTTAATAACTACCCTAACCCTAACGCGTACTCTAACCGTAACCCCTACCCTAACCCTAACACGTACCCTAATCCTAACCCGTACCCTAAACCGAGCCCTAACCCTCAAACTAACCCTAACCCTAACCCTAACCCATATCCTACGCCATACCCAAAACCGTACCCGAACCCGTACACGAACCCGTACCCTAAGCCGTACCCTAACCCTAACCCAAACCCTAAGCTACCCTTGACTGCTTCTGCCTCCAATAGATTTCCTAAGCACTAGTGTTTTAAGGAACAGGTTAAAAAGAGAATCCTAATGTGATTTCTTGATAATGGGTGTGTTCCTTATCTTCTCCTAGTGTCTAAACTCTTCTCCATGGCTGGACCCCCAAATAATATTCCTTGACGTGCTAAGGGGTATCTAGAGAGTGGGATAGGTTTAATAACTACCCTAACCCTAACGCGTACCCTAACCCTAACCCCTACCCTAACCCTAACACGTACCCTAATCCTAACCCGTAACCTAAACCGAGCCCTAACCCTCAAACTAACCCTAACCCTAAACCTAACCCATACCCTACGCCGTACCCGAACCCGTACCCGAACCCGTTCCCGAACCCGTACCCTAAGCCGTACCCTAACCCTAACCCTAACCCTAAGCTACCCTTGACTGCTTCTGCCTCCAATAGATTTCCTAAGCACTAGTGTTTTAAGGAACAGGTTAAAAAGAGAATCCTAATGTGATTTCAGGATAATGGGTGTGTTCCTTATCTTCTCCTAGTGTCTAAACTCTTCTCCATGGCTGGACCCCCAAATAATATTCCTTGACGTGCTAAGGGGTATCTCGAGAGTGGGATAGGTTTAATAACTACCCTAACCCTAACGCGTACCCTAACCCTAACCCCTACCCTAACCCTAACACGTACCCTAATCCTAACCCGTACCCTAAACCGAGCCCTAAACCTCAAACTAACCCTAACCCTAACCCTAACCCATACCCTACGCCGTACCCGAACCCGTACCCGAACCCGTACCCTAAGCCGTACCCTAACCCTAACCCTAACCGTAACCCTAACCCTAAGCTACCCTTGACTACTTCTGCCTCCAATAGATTTCCTAAGCTCTAGTGTATTAAGGAACAGGTTAAAAAGAGAATCCTAATGTGATTTCAGGATAATGGGTGTGTTCTTTATCTTCTCCTAGTGTCTAAACTCTTCTCCATGGCTGGACCCCCAAATAATATTCCTTGACGTGCTAAGGGGTATCTAGAGAGTGGGATAGGTTTAATAACTACCCTAACCCTAACGCGTACCCTAACCCTAACCCCTACCCTAACCCTAACACGAACCCTAATCCTAACCCGTACCCTAAACCGAGCCCTAACCTTCAAACTAACCCTAACACTAACCCAAACCCATACCCTACGCCGTACACGAACCCGTACCCGAACCCGTACCCTAAGCCGTGTCCTAACCCTAGCCCTAACCCTAACCCTAACCCTAAGCTACCCTTGACTGCTTCTGCCTCCAATAGATTTCCTAAGCACTAGTGTTTTAAGGAACAGGTTAAAAAGAGAATCCTAATGTGATTTCTTGATAAAGGGTGTGTTCCTTATCTTCTCCTAGTGTCTAAACTCTTCTCCATGGCTGGACCCCCAAATAATAATCCTTGACGTGCTAAGGGGTATCTAGAGAGTGGGATACGTTTAATAACTACCCTAACCCTAACGCGTACCCTAACCCTAACCCCTACCCTAACCCTAACACGAACCCTAATCCTAACCCGTACCCTAAACCGAGCCCTAACCTTCAAACTAACCCTAACCCTAACCCAAACCCATACCCTACGCCGTACACGAACCCGTACCCGAACCCGTACCCTAAGCCGTGTCCTAACCCTAGCCCTAACCCTAACCCTAACCCTAAGCTACCCTTGACTGCTTCTGCCTCCAATAGATTTCCTAAGCACTAGTGTTTTAAGGAACAGGTTAAAAAGAGAATCCTAATGTGATTTCTTGATAATGTGTGTGTTCCTTATCTTCTCCTAGTGTCTAAACTCTTCTCCATGGCTGGACCCCCAAATAATATTCCTTGACGTGCTAAGGGGTATCTAGAGAGTGGGATAGGTTTAATAAGTACCCTAACCCTAACGCGTACCCTAACCCTAACCCCTACCCTAACCCTAACACGAACCCTAATACTAACCCGTACCCTAAACCGAGCCCTAACCTTCAAACTAACCCTAACCCTAACCATAACCCATAACCTACGCCGTACACGAACCCGTACCCGAACCCGTACCCTAACCCTAACCCTAACCCTAACCCTAACCCTAACCCTAAGCTACCCTTGACTGCTTCTGCCTCCAATAGATTTCCTAAGCACTAGTGTTTTAAGGAACAGGTTAAAAAGAGAATCCTAATGTGATTTCTTGATAATGGGTGTGTTCCTTATCTTCTCCTAGTGTCTAAACTCTTCTCCATGGCTGGTCCCCCAAATAATATTCCTTGACGTGCTAAGGGGCATCTAGGGAGTGGGATAGGTTTAATAACTACCCTAACCCTAATGCGTACCCTAACCCTAACCCCTACCCTAAACCTAACACGTACCCTAATCCTAACCCGTACCCTAAACCGAGCCCTAACCCTCAAACTAACCCTAACCCTAACCCTATCCCATACCCTATGCCGTACCCGAACCCGTACCCTAAGCCTTACCCTAACAATAACCCTAACCCTAACCCTAAGCTACCCTTGACTGCTTTGCCTCCAATAGATTTCCTAAGCACTAGTGTTTTAAGGAACAGGTTAAAAAGAGAATCCTAATGTGATTTCTTGATAATGGGTGTGTTCCTTATCTTCTCCTAGTGTCTAAACTCTTCTCCATGGCTGGACCCCCAAATAATATTCCTTGACGTGCTAAGGGGTATCTAGAGAGTGGGATAGGTTTAATAACTACCCTAACCCTAACGCGTACCCTAACCCTAACCCCTACCCTAACCCTAACACGTACCCTAATCCTAACCCGTAACCTAAACCGAGCCCTAACCCTCAAACTAACCCTAACCCTAAACCTAACCCATACCCTACGCCGTACCCGAACCCGTACCCGAACCCGTTCCCGAACCCGTACCCTAAGCCGTACCCTAACCCTAACCCTAACCCTAAGCTACCCTTGACTGCTTCTGCCTCCAATAGATTTCCTAAGCACTAGTGTTTTAAGGAACAGGTTAAAAAGAGAATCCTAATGTGATTTCAGGATAATGGGTGTGTTCCTTATCTTCTCCTAGTGTCTAAACTCTTCTCCATGGCTGGACCCCCAAATAATATTCCTTGACGTGCTAAGGGGTATCTCGAGAGTGGGATAGGTTTAATAACTACCCTAACCCTAACGCGTACCCTAACCCTAACCCCTACCCTAACCCTAACACGTACCCTAATCCTAACCCGTACCCTAAACCGAGCCCTAAACCTCAAACTAACCCTAACCCTAACCCTAACCCATACCCTACGCCGTACCCGAACCCGTACCCGAACCCGTACCCTAAGCCGTACCCTAACCCTAACCCTAACCGTAACCCTAACCCTAAGCTACCCTTGACTACTTCTGCCTCCAATAGATTTCCTAAGCACTAGTGTATTAAGGAACAGGTTAAAAAGAGAATCCTAATGTGATTTCAGGATAATGGGTGTGTTCTTTATCTTCTCCTAGTGTCTAAACTCTTCTCCATGGCTGGACCCCCAAATAATATTCCTTGACGTGCTAAGGGGTATCTAGAGAGTGGGATAGGTTTAATAACTACCCTAACCCTAACGCGTACCCTAACCCTAACCCCTACCCTAACCCTAACACGAACCCTAATCCTAACCCGTACCCTAAACCGAGCCCTAACCTTCAAACTAACCCTAACACTAACCCAAACCCATACCCTACGCCGTACACGAACCCGTACCCGAACCCGTACCCTAAGCCGTGTCCTAACCCTAGCCCTAACCCTAACCCTAACCCTAAGCTACCCTTGACTGCTTCTGCCTCCAATAGATTTCCTAAGCACTAGTGTTTTAAGGAACAGGTTAAAAAGAGAATCCTAATGTGATTTCTTGATAAAGGGTGTGTTCCTTATCTTCTCCTAGTGTCTAAACTCTTCTCCATGGCTGGACCCCCAAATAATAATCCTTGACGTGCTAAGGGGTATCTAGAGAGTGGGATAGGTTTAATAACTACCCTAACCCTAACGCGTACCCTAACCCTAACCCCTACCCTAACCCTAACACGAACCCTAATCCTAACCCGTACCCTAAACCGAGCCCTAACCTTCAAACTAACCCTAACCCTAACCCAAACCCATACCCTACGCCGTACACGAACCCGTACCCGAACCCGTACCCTAAGCCGTGTCCTAACCCTAGCCCTAACCCTAACCCTAACCCTAAGCTACCCTTGACTGCTTCTGCCTCCAATAGATTTCCTAAGCACTAGTGTTTTAAGGAACAGGTTAAAAAGAGAATCCTAATGTGATTTCTTGATAATGTGTGTGTTCCTTATCTTCTCCTAGTGTCTAAACTCTTCTCCATGGCTGGACCCCCAAATAATATTCCTTGACGTGCTAAGGGGTATCTAGAGAGTGGGATAGGTTTAATAAGTACCCTAACCCTAACGCGTACCCTAACCCTAACCCCTACCCTAACCCTAACACGAACCCTAATACTAACCCGTACCCTAAACCGAGCCCTAACCTTCAAACTAACCCTAACCCTAACCATAACCCATAACCTACGCCGTACACGAACCCGTACCCGAACCCGTACCCTAACCCTAACCCTAACCCTAACCCTAACCCTAACCCTAAGCTACCCTTGACTGCTTCTGCCTCCAATAGATTTCCTAAGCACTAGTGTTTTAAGGAACAGGTTAAAAAGAGAATCCTAATGTGATTTCTTGATAATGGGTGTGTTCCTTATCTTCTCCTAGTGTCTAAACTCTTCTCCATGGCTGGTCCCCCAAATAATATTCCTTGACGTGCTAAGGGGCATCTAGGGAGTGGGATAGGTTTAATAACTACCCTAACCCTAATGCGTACCCTAACCCTAACCCCTACCCTAAACCTAACACGTACCCTAATCCTAACCCGTACCCTAAACCGAGCCCTAACCCTCAAACTAACCCTAACCCTAACCCTATCCCATACCCTATGCCGTACCCGAACCCGTACCCTAAGCCTTACCCTAACAATAACCCTAACCCTAACCCTAAGCTACCCTTGACTGCTTTGCCTCCAATAGATTTCCTAAGCACTAGTGTTTTAAGGAACAGGTTAAAAGAGAATCCTAATGTGATTTCTTGATAATGGGTGTGTTCCTTATCTTCTCCTAGTGTCTAAACTCTTCTCCATGGCTGGACCCCCAAATAATATTCCTTGACGTGCTAAGGGGTATCTAGAGAGTGGGATAGGTTTAATAACTACCCTAACCCTAACGCGTACCCTAACCCTAACCCCTACCCTAACCCTAACACGTACCCTAATCCTAACCCGTAACCTAAACCGAGCCCTAACCCTCAAACTAACCCTAACCCTAAACCTAACCCATACCCTACGCCGTACCCGAACCCGTACCCGAACCCGTTCCCGAACCCGTACCCTAAGCCGTACCCTAACCCTAACCCTAACCCTAAGCTACCCTTGACTGCTTCTGCCTCCAATAGATTTCCTAAGCACTAGTGTTTTAAGGAACAGGTTAAAAAGAGAATCCTAATGTGATTTCTTGATAATGGGTGTGTTCCTTATCTTCTCCTAGTGTCTAAACTCTTCTCCATGGCTGGACCCCCAAATAATATTCCTTGACGTGCTAAGGGGTATCTAGAGAGTGGGATAGGTTTAATAACTACCCTAACCCTAACGCGTACCCTAACCCTAACCCCTACCCTAACCCTAACACGTACCCTAATCCTAACCCGTACCCTAAACCGAGCCCTAAACCTCAAACTAACCCTAACCCTAACCCTAACCCATACCCTACGCCGTACCCGAACCCGTACCCTAAGCCGTACCCTAACCCTAACCCTAACCGTAACCCTAATCCTAAGCTACCCTTGACTACTTCTGCCTCCAATAGATTTCCTAAGCACTAGTGTATTAAGGAACAGGTTAAAAAGAGAATCCTAATGTGATTTCAGGATAATGGGTGTGTTCTTTATCTTCTCCTAGTGTCTAAACTCTTCTCCATGGCTGGACCCCCAAATAATATTCCTTGACGTGCTAAGGGGTATCTAGAGAGTGGGATAGGTTTAATAACTACCCTAACCCTAACGCGTACCCTAACCCTAACCCCTACCCTAACCCTAACACGAACCCTAATCCTAACCCGTACCCTAAACCGAGCCCTAACCTTCAAACTAACCCTAACACTAACCCAAACCCATACCCTACGCCGTACACGAACCCGTACCCGAACCCGTACCCTAAGCCGTGTCCTAACCCTAGCCCTAACCCTAACCCTAACCCTAAGCTACCCTTGACTGCTTCTGCCTCCAATAGATTTCCTAAGCACTAGTGTTTTAAGGAACAGGTTAAAAAGAGAATCCTAATGTGATTTCTTGATAATGGGTGTGTTCCTTATCTTCTCCTAGTGTCTAAACTCTTCTCCATGGCTGGACCCCCAAATAATATTCCTTGACGTGCTAAGGGGTATCTAGAGAGTGGGATAGGTTTAATAACTACCCTAACCCTAACGCATACCCTAACCCTAACCTCTACCCTAACCCTAACACGTACACTAATCCTAACCCGTACACTAAACCGAGCCCTAACCCTCAAACTAACCCTAACCCTAACCCTAACCCATACCCTACGCCGTACCCGAACCCATACCCGAACCCGTACCCTAAGCCGTACCCTAACAATAACCCTAACCCTAACCCTAACCCTAAGCTACCCTTGACTGCTTCTGCCTCCAATAGATTTCCTAAGCACTAGTGTATTAAGGAACAGGTTAAAAAGAGAATCCTAATGTGATTTCAGGATAATGGGTGTGTTCCTTATCTTCTCCTAGTGTCTAAACTCTTCTCCATGGCTGGACCCCCAAATAATATTCCTTGACGTGCTAAGGGGTATCTAGAGAGTGGGATAGGTTTAATAACTACCCTAACCCTAACGCGTACCCTAACCCTAACCCCTACCCTAACCCTAACACGAACCCTAATCCTAACCCGTACCCTAAACCGAGCCCTAACCTTCAAACTAACCCTAACCCTAACCTAAACCGAGCCCTAACCCTCAAACTAACCCTAACCCTAACCCTAACCCATAACCTACGCCGTACCCGAACCCATACCCGAACCCGTACCCTAAGCCGTACCCTAAACCTAACCCTAACCCTAACCCTAACCCTAAGCTACCCTTGACTGCTTCTGCCTCCAATAGATTTCCTAAGCACTAGTGTTTTAAGGAACAGGTTAAAAAGAGAATCCTAATGTGATTTCTTGATAATGGGTGTGTTCCTTATCTTCTCCTAGTGTCTAAACTCTTCTCCATGGCTGGACCCCCAAATAATATTCCTTGACGTGCTAAGGGGTATCTAGAGAGTGGGATAGGTTTAATAACTACCCTAACCCTAACGCGTACCCTAACCCTAACCTCTACCCTAACCTTAACACGTACACTAATCCTAACCCGTAACCTAAACCGAGCCCTAACCCTCAAACTAACCCTAACCCTAACCCTAAACCATACCCTACGCCGTACCCGAACCCGTACCCGAACCCGTACCCTAAGCCGTACCCTAACCCTAACCCTAACGCTAACCCTAACCCTAACCCTAACCCTAGCCCTAAGCTACCCTTGACTGCTTCTGCCTCCAATAGATTTCCTAAGCACTTGTGTATTAAGGAACAGGTTAAAAAGAGAATCCTATTGTGATTTCAGGATAATGGGTGTGTTCCTTATCTTCTCCTAGTGTCTAAACTCTTCTCCATGGCTGGACCCCCAAATAATATCCCTTGACGTGCTAAGGGGTATCTAGAGAGTGGGATAGGTTTAATAACTACCCTAACCCTAACGCGTACCCTAACCCTAACACGTACCCTAATCCTAACCCGTACCCTAAACCGATCCCTAACCCTCAAACTAAACCTAACCCTAACCCTAACCCATACCATACGCCGTACCCGAACCCGTACCCGAACCCGTACACTAAGTCGTACCCTAAAGCTAACCCTAACCCTAACCCTAACCCTAAACCTAAGCTACCCTTGACTGCTTCTGCCTCCAATAGATTTCCTAAGCACAAGTGTTTTAAGGAACAGGTTAAAAAGAGAATCCTAATGTGATTTCTTGATAATGGGTGTGTTCCTTATCTTCTCCTAGTGTCTAAACTCTTCTCCATGGCTGGACCCCCAAATAATATTCCTTGTCGTGCTAAGGGGTATCTAGAGAGTGGGATAGGTTTAATAACTACCCTAACCCTAACGCGTACCATAACCCTAACCCCTACCCTAACCCTAACACGTACCCTAATCCTAAGCCGAAACCTAAACCAAGCCCTAACCTTCAAACTAACCCTAACCCTAACTCTAACCCATACCCTACGCCGTACACGAACCCGTACCCGAACCCGTACCCTATGCCGTAGCCTAACTCTAGCCCTAACCCTAACCCTAACCCTAAGCTACCCTTGACTGCTTCTGCCTCCAATAGATTTCCTAAGCACTAGTGTTTTAAGGAACAGGTTAAAAAGAGAATCCTAATGTGATTTCTTGATAATGGGTGTGTTCCTTATCTTCTCCTAGTGTCTAAACTCTTCTCCATGGCTGGACCCCCAAATAATATTCCTTGTCGTGCTAAGGGGTATCTAGAGAGTGGGATAGGTTTAATAACTACCCTAACCCTAACGCGTACCATAACCCTAACCCCTACCCTAACCCTAACACGTACCCTAATCCTAACCCGTACCCTAAACCGAGCCCTAACCCTCAAACTAACCCTAACCCTAACCCTAACCCATACCCTATACCGTACCCGAAACCGTACCCGAACCCGTACCCTAAGCCTTACCCTAACAATAACCCTAACCCTAACCATAACTCTAAGCTACCCTTGACTGCTTCTGCCTCCAATAGATTTCGTAAGCACTAGTGTTTTAAGGAACAGGTTAAAAAGAGAATCCTAATGTGATTTCTTGATAATGGGTGTGTTCCTTATCTTCTCCTAGTGTCTAAACTCTTCTCCATGGCTGGACCCCCAAATAATATTCCCTGACGTGCTAAGGGGTATCTAGAGAGTGGGATAGGTTTAATAACTACCCTTACCCTAACGCGTACCCTAACCCTAACCTCTACCTTAACCCTAACACGTACACTAATCCTAACCCGTACCTAAACCGAGCCCTAACCCTCAAATTAACCCTAACCCTAACCCTAACCCATACCCTACGCCGTACTCGAACCTTACCCGAACCCGTACCCTAAGCCGTACCCTAAACCTAACCCTAACCTAACCCTAACCCTAAGCTACCCTTGACTGCTTCTGCCTCCAATAGATTTCCTAAGCACTAGTGTATTAAGGAACAGGTTAAAAAGAGAATCCTAATGTGATTTCAGGATAATGGGTGTGTTCCTTATCTTCTCCTAGTGTCTAAAACCTTCTCCATGGCTGGACCCCCAAATAATATTCCTTGACGTGCTAAGGGGTATCTAGAGAGTGGGATAGGTTTAATAACTACCCTAAGCTTAACGCGTACCCTAACCCTAACCCCTACCCTAACCCTAACACGAACCCTAATCCTAACCCGTGCCCTAAACCGAGCCCTAACCTTCAAACTAACCCTAACCCTAACCCTAACCCATACCCTACGCCGTACGCGAACCCGTACCCGAACCCGTACCCTAAGCCGTACCCTAACCCTAACCCTAACCCTAACCCTAACCCTAAGCTACCCTTGACTGCTTCTGCCTCCAATAGATTTCCTAAGCACTAGTGTTTTAAGGAACAGGTTAAAAAGAGAATCCTAATGTGATTTCAGGATAATGGGTGTGTTCCTTATCTTCTCCTAGTGTCTAAACTCTTCTCCATGGCTGGACCCCCAAATAATATTCCTTGACGTGCTAAGGGGTATCTAGAGAGTGGGATAGGTTTAATAACTACCCTAACCTTAACGCGTACCCTAACCTAACCCCTACCCTAACCCTAACACGAACCCTAATATTAACCCGTGCCCTAAACCGAGCCCTAACCTTCAAACTAACCTAACCCTAACCCTAACCCATACCCTACGCCGTACACGAACCCGTACACGAACCCGTACCCTAAGCCGTACCCTAAACCTAACCCTAACCCTAACCCTAACCCTAAGCTACCCTTGACTGCTTCTGCCTCCAATAGATTTCCTAAGCACAAGTGTTTTAAGGAACAGGTTAAAAAGAGAATCCTAATGTGATTTCTTGATAATGGGTGTGTTCCTTATCTTCTCCTAGTGTCTAAACTCTTCTCCATGGCTGGACCCCCAAATAATATTCCTTGACGTGCTAAGGGGTATCTAGAGAGTGGGATAGGTTTAATAACTACCCTAACCCTAACGCGTACCATAACCCTAACCCCTACCCTAACCCTAACACGTACCCTAATCCTAAGCCGAAACCTAAACCGAGCCCTAACCTTCAAACTAACCCTAACCCTAACTCTAACCCATACCCTACGCCGTACACGAACCCGTACCCGAACCCGTACCCTATGCCGTACCCTAACTCTAGCCCTAACCCTAACCCTAACCCTAAGCTACCCTTGACTGCTTCTGCCTCCAATAGATTTCCTAAGCACTAGTGTTTTAAGGAACAGGTTAAAAAGAGAATCCTAATGTGATTTCTTGATAATGTGTGTGTTCCTTATCTTCTCCTAGTGTCTAAACTCTTCTCCATGGCTGGACACCCAAATAATATTCCTTGACGTGCTAAGGGGTATCTCGAGAGTGGGATAGGTTTAATAACTACCCTAACCCTAACGCGTACCCTAACCCTAACCCCTACCCTAACCCTAACACGTACCCTAATCCTAACCCGTACCCTAAACCGAGCCCTAACCCTCAAACTAACCCTAACCCTAACCCTAACCCATATCCTACGCCATACCCAAAACCGTACCCGAACCCGTACACGAACCCGTACCCTAAGCCGTACCCTAACCCTAACCCTAACCCTAAGCTACCCTTGACTGCTTCTGCCTCCAATAGATTTCCTAAGCACTAGTGTTTTAAGGAACAGGTTAAAAAGAGAATCCTAATGTGATTTCTTGATGACGGGTGTGTTCCTTATCTTCTCCTAGTGTCTAAACTCTTCTCCATGGCTGGACCCCCAAATAATATTCCTTGACGTGCTAAGGGGTATCTAGAGAGTGGGATAGGTTTAATAAATACCCTAACCCTAACGCATACCCTAACCCTAACCCCTACCCTAACCCTAACACGTACCCTAATCCTAACCCGTACCCTAAACCGAGCCCTAACCCTCAAACTAACCCTAACCCTAACCCTAACCCTAACCCTAACCCATACCCTATGCCGTACCCGAACGCGTACCCTAAGCCTTACCCTAACAATAACCCTAACCCTAACCCTAAGCTACCCTTGACTGCTTCTGCCTCCAATAGATTTCCTAAGCACTAGTGTTTTAAGGAACAGGTTAAAAAGAGAATCCTAATGTGATTTCTTGATAATGGGTGTGTTCCTTATCTTCTCCTAGTGTCTAAACTCTTCTCCATGGCTGGACCCCCAAATAATATTCCTTGACGTGCTAAGGGGTATCTAGAGAGTGGGATAGGTTTAATAACTACCCTAACCCTAACGCGTACCCTAACCCTAACCCCTACCCTAACCCTAACACGAACCCTAATCCTAACCCGTACCCTAAACCGAGCCCTAACGTTCAAACTAACCCTAACCCTAACCCTAACCCATAACCTACGCCGTACACGAACCCGTACCCGAACCCGTACCCTAACCCTAACCGTAACCCTAACCCTAACCCTAACCCTAAGCTACCCTTGACTGCTTCTGCCTCCAATAGATTTCCTAAGCACTAGTGTTTTAAGGAACAGGTTAAAAAGAGAATCCTAAAGTGATTTCTTGATAATGGGTGTGTTCCTTATCTTCTCCTAGTGTCTAAACTCTTCTCCATGGCTGGTCCCCCAAATAATATTCCTTGACGTGCTAAGGGGCATCTAGGGAGTGGGATAGGTTTAATAACTACCCTAACCCTAACGCGTACCCTAACCCTAACCCCTACCCTAAACCTAACACGTACCCTAATCCTAACCCGTACCCTAAACCGAGCCCTAACACTCAAAGTAACCCTAACCCTAACCCTAACCCATACCCTACGCCGTACCCGAACCCGTACCCGAACCCGTACCCTAAGCCGTACCCTAAACCTAACCCTAACCGTAACCCTAACCCTAAGCTACCCTTGACTACTTCTGCCTCCAATAGATTTCCTAAGCACTAGTGTATTAAGGAACAGGTTAAAAAGAGAATCCTAATGTGATTTCAGGATAATGGGTGTGTTCTTTATCTTCTCCTAGTGTCTAAACTCTTCTCCATGGCTGGACCCCCAAATAATATTCCTTGACGTGCTAAGGGGTATCTAGAGAGTGGGATGGGTTTAATAACTACCCTAACCCTAACGCGTACCCTAACCCTAACCCCTACCCTAACCCTAACACGAACCCTAATCCTAACCCGTACCCTAAACCGAGCCCTAACCTTCAAACTAACCCTAACACTAACCCAAACCCATACCCTACGCCGTACACGAACCCGTACCCGAACCCGTACCCTAAGCCGTGTCCTAACCCTAGCCCTAACCCTAACCCTAACCCTAAGCTACCCTTGACTGCTTCTGCCTCCAATAGATTTCCTAAGCACTAGTGTTTTAAGGAACAGGTTAAAAAGAGAATCCTAATGTGATTTCTTGATAATGGGTGTGTTCCTTATCTTCTCCTAGTGTCTAAACTCTTCTCCATGGCTGGACCCCCAAATAATATTCCCTGACGTGCTAAGGGGTATCTAGAGAGTGGGATAGGTTTAATAACTACCCTAACCCTAACACATACCCTAACCCTAACCTCTACCCTAACCCTAAGACGTACACTAATCCTAACCCGTACACTAAACCGAGCCCTAACCCTCAAACTAACCCTAACCCTAACCCTAACCCATACCCTACGCCGTACCCGAACCCGTACCCGAACCCGTACCCTAAGCCGTACCCTAACAATAACCCTAACCCTAACCCTAACCCTAAGCTACCCTTGACTGCTTCTGCCTCCAATAGATTTCCTAAGCACTAGTGTATTAAGGAACAGGTTAAAAAGAGAATCCTAATGTGATTTCAGGATAATGGGTGTGTTCCTTATCTTCTCCTAGTGTCTAAACTCTTCTCCATGGCTGGACCCCCAAATAATATTCCTTGACGTGCTAAGGGGTATCTAGAGAGTGGGATAGGTTTAATAACTACCCTAACCCTAACGCGTACCCTAACCCTAACCCCTACCCTAACCCTAACACGAACCCTAATCCTAACCCGTACCCTAAACCGAGCCCTAACCTTCAAACTAACCCTAACCCTAACCCAAACCCATACCCTACGCCGTACACGAACCCGTACCCGAACCCGTACCCTAAGCCTTACCCTAACAATAACCCTAACCCTAACCCTAAGCTACCCTTGACTGCTTCTGCCTCCAATAGATTTCCTAAGCACTAGTGTTTTAAGGAACAGGTTAAAAAGAGAATCCTAATGTGATTTCTTGATAATGGGTGTGTTCCTTATCTTCTCCTAGTGTCTAAACTCTTCTCCATGGCTGGATCCCCAAATAATATTCCTTGACGTGCTAAGGGGTATCTAGAGAGTGGGATAGGTTTAATAACTACCCGAACCCTAAAGCATACCCTAACCCTAACCTCTACCCTAACCCTAACACGTACACTAATCCTAACCCGTACCCTAAACCGAGCCCTAACCCTCAAACTAACCCTAACCCTAACCCATAACCTACGCCGTACCCGAACCCATACCCGAACCCTTACCCTAAGCCGTACCCTAAACCTAACCCTAACCCTAACCCTAACCCTAAGCTACCCTTGACTGCTTCTGCCTCCAATAGATTTCCTAAGCACAAGTGTTTTAAGGAACAGGTTAAAAAGAGAATCCTAATGTGATTTCTTGATAATGGGTGTGTTCCTTATCTTCTCCTAGTGTCTAAACTCTTCTCCATGGCTGGACCCCCAAATAATATTCCTTGACGTGCTAAGGGGTATCTAGAGAGTGGGATAGGTTTAATAACTACCCTAACCCTAACGCGTACCATAACCCTAACCCCTACCCTAACCCTAACACGTACCCTAATCCTAAGCCGAAACCTAAACCGAGCCCTAACCTTCAAACTAACCCTAACCCTAACTCTAACCCATACCCTACGCCGTACACGAACCCGTACCCGAACCCGTACCCTATGCCGTACCCTAACTCTAGCCCTAACCCTAACCCTAACCCTAAGCTACCCTTGACTGCTTCTGCCTCCAATAGATTTCCTAAGCACTAGTGTTTTAAGGAACAGGTTAAAAAGAGAATCCTAATGTGATTTCTTGATAATGTGTGTGTTCCTTATCTTCTCCTAGTGTCTAAACTCTTCTCCATGGCTGGACACCCAAATAATATTCCTTGACGTGCTAAGGGGTATCTCGAGAGTGGGATAGGTTTAATAACTACCCTAACCCTAACGCGTACCCTAACCCTAACCCCTACCCTAACCCTAACACGTACCCTAATCCTAACCCGTACCCTAAACCGAGCCCTAACCCTCAAACTAACCCTAACCCTAACCCTAACCCATATCCTACGCCATACCCAAAACCGTACCCGAACCCGTACACGAACCCGTACCCTAAGCCGTACCCTAACCCTAACCCTAACCCTAAGCTACCCTTGACTGCTTCTGCCTCCAATAGATTTCCTAAGCACTAGTGTTTTAAGGAACAGGTTAAAAAGAGAATCCTAATGTGATTTCTTGATGACGGGTGTGTTCCTTATCTTCTCCTAGTGTCTAAACTCTTCTCCATGGCTGGACCCCCAAATAATATTCCTTGACGTGCTAAGGGGTATCTAGAGAGTGGGATAGGTTTAATAAATACCCTAACCCTAACGCATACCCTAACCCTAACCCCTACCCTAACCCTAACACGTACCCTAATCCTAACCCGTACCCTAAACCGAGCCCTAACCCTCAAACTAACCCTAACCCTAACCCTAACCCTAACCCTAACCCATACCCTATGCCGTACCCGAACGCGTACCCTAAGCCTTACCCTAACAATAACCCTAACCCTAACCCTAAGCTACCCTTGACTGCTTCTGCCTCCAATAGATTTCCTAAGCACTAGTGTTTTAAGGAACAGGTTAAAAAGAGAATCCTAATGTGATTTCTTGATAATGGGTGTGTTCCTTATCTTCTCCTAGTGTCTAAACTCTTCTCCATGGCTGGACCCCCAAATAATATTCCTTGACGTGCTAAGGGGTATCTAGAGAGTGGGATAGGTTTAATAACTACCCTAACCCTAACGCGTACCCTAACCCTAACCCCTACCCTAACCCTAACACGAACCCTAATCCTAACCCGTACCCTAAACCGAGCCCTAACGTTCAAACTAACCCTAACCCTAACCCTAACCCATAACCTACGCCGTACACGAACCCGTACCCGAACCCGTACCCTAACCCTAACCGTAACCCTAACCCTAACCCTAACCCTAAGCTACCCTTGACTGCTTCTGCCTCCAATAGATTTCCTAAGCACTAGTGTTTTAAGGAACAGGTTAAAAAGAGAATCCTAAAGTGATTTCTTGATAATGGGTGTGTTCCTTATCTTCTCCTAGTGTCTAAACTCTTCTCCATGGCTGGTCCCCCAAATAATATTCCTTGACGTGCTAAGGGGCATCTAGGGAGTGGGATAGGTTTAATAACTACCCTAACCCTAACGCGTACCCTAACCCTAACCCCTACCCTAAACCTAACACGTACCCTAATCCTAACCCGTACCCTAAACCGAGCCCTAACACTCAAAGTAACCCTAACCCTAACCCTAACCCATACCCTACGCCGTACCCGAACCCGTACCCGAACCCGTACCCTAAGCCGTACCCTAAACCTAACCCTAACCGTAACCCTAACCCTAAGCTACCCTTGACTACTTCTGCCTCCAATAGATTTCCTAAGCACTAGTGTATTAAGGAACAGGTTAAAAAGAGAATCCTAATGTGATTTCAGGATAATGGGTGTGTTCTTTATCTTCTCCTAGTGTCTAAACTCTTCTCCATGGCTGGACCCCCAAATAATATTCCTTGACGTGCTAAGGGGTATCTAGAGAGTGGGATGGGTTTAATAACTACCCTAACCCTAACGCGTACCCTAACCCTAACCCCTACCCTAACCCTAACACGAACCCTAATCCTAACCCGTACCCTAAACCGAGCCCTAACCTTCAAACTAACCCTAACACTAACCCAAACCCATACCCTACGCCGTACACGAACCCGTACCCGAACCCGTACCCTAAGCCGTGTCCTAACCCTAGCCCTAACCCTAACCCTAACCCTAAGCTACCCTTGACTGCTTCTGCCTCCAATAGATTTCCTAAGCACTAGTGTTTTAAGGAACAGGTTAAAAAGAGAATCCTAATGTGATTTCTTGATAATGGGTGTGTTCCTTATCTTCTCCTAGTGTCTAAACTCTTCTCCATGGCTGGACCCCCAAATAATATTCCCTGACGTGCTAAGGGGTATCTAGAGAGTGGGATAGGTTTAATAACTACCCTAACCCTAACACATACCCTAACCCTAACCTCTACCCTAACCCTAAGACGTACACTAATCCTAACCCGTACACTAAACCGAGCCCTAACCCTCAAACTAACCCTAACCCTAACCCTAACCCATACCCTACGCCGTACCCGAACCCGTACCCGAACCCGTACCCTAAGCCGTACCCTAACAATAACCCTAACCCTAACCCTAACCCTAAGCTACCCTTGACTGCTTCTGCCTCCAATAGATTTCCTAAGCACTAGTGTATTAAGGAACAGGTTAAAAAGAGAATCCTTATGTGATTTCAGGATAATGGGTGTGTTCCTTATCTTCTCCTAGTGTCTAAACTCTTCTCCATGGCTGGACCCCCAAATAATATTCCTTGACGTGCTAAGGGGTATCTAGAGAGTGGGATAGGTTTAATAACTACCCTAACCCTAACGCGTACCCTAACCCTAACCCCTACCCTAACCCTAACACGAACCCTAATCCTAACCCGTACCCTAAACCGAGCCCTAACCTTCAAACTAACCCTAACCCTAACCCAAACCCATACCCTACGCCGTACACGAACCCGTACCCGAACCCGTACCCTAAGCCTTACCCTAACAATAACCCTAACCCTAACCCTAAGCTACCCTTGACTGCTTCTGCCTCCAATAGATTTCCTAAGCACTAGTGTTTTAAGGAACAGGTTAAAAAGAGAATCCTAATGTGATTTCTTGATAATGGGTGTGTTCCTTATCTTCTCCTAGTGTCTAAACTCTTCTCCATGGCTGGATCCCCAAATAATATTCCTTGACGTGCTAAGGGGTATCTAGAGAGTGGGATAGGTTTAATAACTACCCGAACCCTAAAGCATACCCTAACCCTAACCTCTACCCTAACCCTAACACGTACACTAATCCTAACCCGTACCCTAAACCGAGCCCTAACCCTCAAACTAACCCTAACCCTAACCCATAACCTACGCCGTACCCGAACCCATACCCGAACCCTTACCCTAAGCCGTACCCTAAACCTAACCCTAACCCTAACCCTAACCCTAAGCTACCCTTGACTGCTTCTGCCTCCAATAGATTTCCTAAGCACTAGTGTTTTAAGGAACAGGTTAAAAAGAGAATCCTAATGTGATTTCTTGATAATGGGTGTGTTCCTTATCTTCTCCTAGTGTCTAAACTCTTCTCCATGGCTGGACCCCCAAATAATATTCCTTGACGTGCTAAGGGGTATCTAGAGAGTGGGATAGGTTTAATAACTACCCTAACGTTAACGCGTACCCTAACCCTAACCTCTACCCTAACCTTAACACGTACACTAATCCTAACCCGTAACCTAAACCGAGCCCTAACCCTCAAACTAACCCTAACCCTAACCCTAAACCATACCCTACGCCGTACCCGAACCCGTACCCGAACCCGTACCCTAAGCCGTACCCTAACCCTAACCCTAACCCTAACCCTAACCCTAACCCTAACCCTAACCCTAACCCTAACCCTAACCCTAACCCATACCATACGCCGTACCCGAACCCGTACCCGAACCCGTACACTAAGTCGTACCCTAAAGCTAACCCTAACCCTAACCCTAACCCTAAACCTAAGCTACCCTTGACTGCTTCTGCCTCCAATAGATTTCCTAAGCACAAGTGTTTTAAGGAACAGGTTAAAAAGAGAATCCTAATGTGATTTCTTGATAATGGGTGTGTTCCTTATCTTCTCCTAGTGTCTAAACTCTTCTCCATGGCTGGACCCCCAAATAATATTCCTTGACGTGCTAAGGGGTATCCAGAGAGTGGGATAGGTTTAATAACTACCCTAACCCTAACGAGTACCATAACCCTAACCCCTACCCTAACCCTAACACGTACCCTAATCCTAAGCCGAAACCTAAACCGAGCCCTAACCTTCAAACTAACCCTAACCCTAACTCTAACCCATACCCTACGCCGTACACGAACCCGTACCCGAACCCGTACCCTATGCCGTACCCTAACTCTAGCCCTAACCCTAACCCTAACCCTAAGCTACCCTTGACTGCTTCTGCCTCCAATAGATTTCCTAAGCACTAGTGTTTTAAGGAACAGGTTAAAAAGAGAATCCTAATGTGATTTCTTGATAATGGGTGTGTTCCTTATCTTCTCCTAGTGTCTAAACTCTTCTCCATGGCTGGACACCCAAATAATATTCCTTGACGTGCTAAGGGGTATCTAGAGAGTGGGATAGGTTTAATAACTACCCTAACCCTAACGCGTACTCTAACCCTAACCCCTACCCTAACCCTAACACGTACCCTAATCCTAACCCGTACCCTAAACCGAGCCCTAACCCTCAAACTAACCCTAACCCTAACCCTAACCCATATCCTACGCCATACCCAAAACCGTACCCGAACCCGTACACGAACCCGTACCCTAAGCCCTACCCTAACCCTAACCCTAACCCTAAGCTACCCTTGACTGCTTCTGCCTCCAATAGATTTCCTAAGCACTAGTGTTTTAAGGAACAGGTTAAAAAGAGAATCCTAATGTGATTTCTTGATGACGGGTGTGTTCCTTATCTTCTCCTAGTGTCTAAACTCTTCTCCATGGCTGGACCCCCAAATAATATTCCTTGACGTGCTAAGGGGTATCTAGAGAGTGGGATAGGTTTAATAAATACCCTAACCCTAACGCATACCCTAACCCTAACCCCTACCCTAACCCTAACACGTACCCTAATCCTAACCCGTACACTAAACCGAGCCCTAACCCTCAAACTAACCCTAACCCTAACCCTAACCCATACCCTATACCGTACCCGAAACCGTACCCGAACCCGTACCCTAAGCCTTACCCTAACAATAACCCTAACCCTAACCATAACTCTAAGATACCCTTGACTGCTTCTGCCTCCAATAGATTTCGTAAGCACTAGTGTTTTAAGGAACAGGTTAAAAAGAGAATCCTAATGTGATTTCTTGATAATGGGTGTGTTCCTTATCTTCTCCTAGTGTCTAAACTCTTCTCCATGGCTGGACCCACAAATAATATTCCTTGACGTGCTAAGGGGTATCTAGAGAGTGGGATAGGTTTAATAACTACCCTTACCCTAACGCGTACCCTAACCCTAACCTCTACCTTAACCCTAACACGTACACTAATCCTAACCCGTAACCTAAACCGAGCCCTAACCCTCAAATTAACCCTAACCCTAACCCTAACCCATACCCTACGCCGTACCCGAACCCTTACCCGAACCCGTACCCTAAGCCGTACCCTAAACCTAACCCTAACCCTAACCCTAACCCTAAGCTACCCTTGACTGCTTCTGCCTCCAATAGATTTCCTAAGCACTAGTGTATTAAGGAACAGGTTAAAAAGAGAATCCTAATGTGATTTCAGGATAATGGGTGTGTTCCTTATCTTCTCCTAGTGTCTAAACTCTTCTCCATGGCTGGACCCCCAAATAATATTCCTTGACGTGCTAAGGGGTATCTAGAGAGTGGGATAGGTTTAATAACTACCCTAACCCTAACGCGTACCCTAACCCTAACCCCTACCCTAACCCTAACACGAACCCTAATCCTAACCCGTACCCTAAACCGAGCCCTAACCTTCAAACTAACCCTAACCCTAACCCTAAACCGAGCCCTAACCCTCAAACTAACCCTAACCCTAACCCTAACCCATAACCTACGCCGTACCCGAACCCATACCCGAACCCGTACCCTAAGCCGTACCCTAAACCTAACCCTAACCCTAACCCTAACCCTAAGCTACCCTTGACTGCTTCTGCCTCCAATAGATTTCCTAAGCACTAGTGTTTTAAGGAACAGGTTAAAAAGAGAATCCTAATGTGATTTCTTGATAATGGGTGTGTTCCTTATCTTCTCCTAGTGTCTAAACTCTTCTCCATGGCTGGACCCCCAAATAATATTCCTTGACGTGCTAAGGGGTATCTAGAGAGTGGGATAGGTTTAATAACTACCCTAACCCTAACGCGTACCCTAACCCTAACCTCTACCCTAACCTTAACACGTACACTAATCCTAACCCGTAACCTAAACCGAGCCCTAACCCTCAAACTAACCCTAACCCTAACCCTAAACCATACCCTACGCCGTACCCGAACCCGTACCCGAACCCGTACCCTAAGCCGTACCCTAACCCTAACCCTAACGCTAACCCTAACCCTAACCCTAACCCTAGCCCTAAGCTACCCTTGACTGCTTCTGCCTCCAATAGATTTCCTAAGCACTTGTGTATTAAGGAACAGGTTAAAAAGAGAATCCTATTGTGATTTCAGGATAATGGGTGTGTTCCTTATCTTCTCCTAGTGTCTAAACTCTTCTCCATGGCTGGACCCCCAAATAATATCCCTTGACGTGCTAAGGGGTATCTAGAGAGTGGGATAGGTTTAATAACTACCCTAACCCTAACGCGTACCCTAACCCTAACACGTACCCTAATCCTAACCCGTACCCTAAACCGATCCCTAACCCTCAAACTAAACCTAACCCTAACCCTAACCCATACCATACGCCGTACCCGAACCCGTACCCGAACCCGTACACTAAGTCGTACCCTAAAGCTAACCCTAACCCTAACCCTAACCCTAAACCTAAGCTACCCTTGACTGCTTCTGCCTCCAATAGATTTCCTAAGCACAAGTGTTTTAAGGAACAGGTTAAAAAGAGAATCCTAATGTGATTTCTTGATAATGGGTGTGTTCCTTATCTTCTCCTAGTGTCTAAACTCTTCTCCATGGCTGGACCCCCAAATAATATTCCTTGTCGTGCTAAGGGGTATCTAGAGAGTGGGATAGGTTTAATAACTACCCTAACCCTAACGCGTACCATAACCCTAACCCCTACCCTAACCCTAACACGTACCCTAATCCTAAGCCGAAACCTAAACCAAGCCCTAACCTTCAAACTAACCCTAACCCTAACTCTAACCCATACCCTACGCCGTACACGAACCCGTACCCGAACCCGTACCCTATGCCGTAGCCTAACTCTAGCCCTAACCCTAACCCTAACCCTAAGCTACCCTTGACTGCTTCTGCCTCCAATAGATTTCCTAAGCACTAGTGTTTTAAGGAACAGGTTAAAAAGAGAATCCTAATGTGATTTCTTGATAATGGGTGTGTTCCTTATCTTCTCCTAGTGTCTAAACTCTTCTCCATGGCTGGACCCCCAAATAATATTCCTTGTCGTGCTAAGGGGTATCTAGAGAGTGGGATAGGTTTAATAACTACCCTAACCCTAACGCGTACCATAACCCTAACCCCTACCCTAACCCTAACACGTACCCTAATCCTAACCCGTACCCTAAACCGAGCCCTAACCCTCAAACTAACCCTAACCCTAACCCTAACCCATACCCTATACCGTACCCGAAACCGTACCCGAACCCGTACCCTAAGCCTTACCCTAACAATAACCCTAACCCTAACCATAACTCTAAGCTACCCTTGACTGCTTCTGCCTCCAATAGATTTCGTAAGCACTAGTGTTTTAAGGAACAGGTTAAAAAGAGAATCCTAATGTGATTTCTTGATAATGGGTGTGTTCCTTATCTTCTCCTAGTGTCTAAACTCTTCTCCATGGCTGGACCCCCAAATAATATTCCCTGACGTGCTAAGGGGTATCTAGAGAGTGGGATAGGTTTAATAACTACCCTTACCCTAACGCGTACCCTAACCCTAACCTCTACCTTAACCCTAACACGTACACTAATCCTAACCCGTAACCTAAACCGAGCCCTAACCCTCAAATTAACCCTAACCCTAACCCTAACCCATACCCTACGCCGTACTCGAACCCTTACCCGAACCCGTACCCTAAGCCGTACCCTAAACCTAACCCTAACCCTAACCCTAACCCTAAGCTACCCTTGACTGCTTCTGCCTCCAATAGATTTCCTAAGCACTAGTGTATTAAGGAACAGGTTAAAAAGAGAATCCTAATGTGATTTCAGGATAATGGGTGTGTTCCTTATCTTCTCCTAGTGTCTAAAACCTTCTCCATGGCTGGACCCCCAAATAATATTCCTTGACGTGCTAAGGGGTATCTAGAGAGTGGGATAGGTTTAATAACTACCCTAAGCTTAACGCGTACCCTAACCCTAACCCCTACCCTAACCCTAACACGAACCCTAATCCTAACCCGTGCCCTAAACCGAGCCCTAACCTTCAAACTAACCCTAACCCTAACCCTAACCCATACCCTACGCCGTACGCGAACCCGTACCCGAACCCGTACCCTAAGCCGTACCCTAACCCTAACCCTAACCCTAACCCTAACCCTAAGCTACCCTTGACTGCTTCTGCCTCCAATAGATTTCCTAAGCACTAGTGTTTTAAGGAACAGGTTAAAAAGAGAATCCTAATGTGATTTCAGGATAATGGGTGTGTTCCTTATCTTCTCCTAGTGTCTAAACTCTTCTCCATGGCTGGACCCCCAAATAATATTCCTTGACGTGCTAAGGGGTATCTAGAGAGTGGGATAGGTTTAATAACTACCCTAACCTTAACGCGTACCCTAACCCTAACCCCTACCCTAACCCTAACACGAACCCTAATATTAACCCGTGCCCTAAACCGAGCCCTAACCTTCAAACTAACCCTAACCCTAACCCTAACCCATACCCTACGCCGTACACGAACCCGTACACGAACCCGTACCCTAAGCCGTACCCTAAACCTAACCCTAACCCTAACCCTAACCCTAAGCTACCCTTGACTGCTTCTGCCTCCAATAGATTTCCTAAGCACAAGTGTTTTAAGGAACAGGTTAAAAAGAGAATCCTAATGTGATTTCTTGATAATGGGTGTGTTCCTTATCTTCTCCTAGTGTCTAAACTCTTCTCCATGGCTGGACCCCCAAATAATATTCCTTGACGTGCTAAGGGGTATCTAGAGAGTGGGATAGGTTTAATAACTACCCTAACCCTAACGCGTACCATAACCCTAACCCCTACCCTAACCCTAACACGTACCCTAATCCTAAGCCGAAACCTAAACCGAGCCCTAACCTTCAAACTAACCCTAACCCTAACTCTAACCCATACCCTACGCCGTACACGAACCCGTACCCGAACCCGTACCCTATGCCGTACCCTAACTCTAGCCCTAACCCTAACCCTAACCCTAAGCTACCCTTATACCCTTGACTGCTTCTGCCTCCAATAGATTTCCTAAGCACTAGTGTTTTAAGGAACAGGTTAAAAAGAGAATCCTAATGTGATTTCTTGATAATGTGTGTGTTCCTTATCTTCTCCTAGTGTCTAAACTCTTCTCCATGGCTGGACACCCAAATAATATTCCTTGACGTGCTAAGGGGTATCTCGAGAGTGGGATAGGTTTAATAACTACCCTAACCCTAACGCGTACTCTAACCCTAACCCCTACCCTAACCCTAACACGTACCCTAATCCTAACCCGTACCCTAAACCGAGCCCTAACCCTCAAACTAACCCTAACCCTAACCCTAACCCATATCCTACGCCATACCCAAAACCGTACCCGAACCCGTACACGAACCCGTACCCTAAGCCGTACCCTAACCCTAACCCTAACCCTAAGCTACCCTTGACTGCTTCTGCCTCCAATAGATTTCCTAAGCACTAGTGTTTTTAAGGAACAGGTTAAAAAGAGAATCCTAATGTGATTTCTTGATGACGGGTGTGTTCCTTATCTTCTCTAGTGTCTAAACTCTTCTCCATGGCTGGACCCCCAAATAATATTCCTTGACGTGCTAAGGGGTATCTAGAGAGTGGGATAGGTTTAATAAATACCCTAACCCTAACGCATACCCTAACCCTAACCCCTACCCTAACCCTAACACGTACCCTAATCCTAACCCGTACCCTAAACCGAGCCCTAACCCTCAAACTAACCCTAACCCTAACCCTAACCCTAACCCTAACCCATACCCTATGCCGTACCCGAAAGCGTACCCTAAGCCTTACCCTAACAATAACCCTAACCCTAACCCTAAGCTACCCTTGACTGCTTCTGCCTCCAATAGATTTCCTAAGCACTAGTGTTTTAAGGAACAGGTTAAAAAGAGAATCCTAATGTGATTTCTTGATAATGGGTGTGTTCCTTATCTTCTCCTAGTGTCTAAACTCTTCTCCATGGCTGGACCCCCAAATAATATTCCTTGACGTGCTAAGGGGTATCTAGAGAGTGGGATAGGTTTTAATAACTACCCTAACCCTAACGCGTACCCTAACCCTAACCCCTACCCTAACCCTAACACGAACCCTAATCCTAACCCGTACCCTAAACCGAGCCCTAACCTTCAAACTAACCCTAACCCTAACCCTAACCCATAACCTACGCCGTACACGAACCCGTACCCGAACCCGTACCCTAACCCTAACCGTAACCCTAACCCTAACCCTAACCCTAAGCTACCCTTGACTGCTTCTGCCCTCCAATAGATTTTCCTAAGCACTAGTGTTTTAAGGAACAGGTTAAAAAGAGAATCCTAAAGTGATTTCTTGATAATGGGGTGTGTTCCTTATCTTCTCCTAGTGTCTAAACTCTTCTCCATGGCTGGTCCCCCAAATAATATTCCTTGACGTGCTAAGGGGCATCTAGGGAGTGGGATAGGTTTAATAACTACCCTAACCCTAACGCGTACCCTAACCCTAACCCCTACCCTAAACCTAACACGTACCCTAATCCTAACCCGTACCCTAAACCGAGCCCTAACACTCAAAGTAACCCTAACCCTAACCCTAACCCATACCCTACGCCGTACCCGAACCCGTACCCGAACCCGTACCCTAAGCCGTACCCTAAACCTAACCCTAACCGTAACCCTAACCCTAAGCTACCCTTGACTACTTCTGCCTCCAATAGATTTCCTAAGCACTAGTGTATTAAGGAACAGGTTAAAAAGAGAATCCTAATGTGATTTCAGGATAATGGGTGTGTTCTTTATCTTCTCCTAGTGTCTAAACTCTTCTCCATGGCTGGACCCCCAAATAATATTCCTTGACGTGCTAAGGGGTATCTAGAGAGTGGGATAGGTTTAATAACTACCCTAACCCTAACGCGTACCCTAACCCTAACCCCTACCCTAACCCTAACACGAACCCTAATCCTAACCCGTACCCTAAACCGAGCCCTAACCTTCAAACTAACCCTAAACACTAACCCAAACCCATACCCTACGCCGTACACGAACCCGTACCCGAACCCGTACCCTAAGCCGTGTCCTAACCCTAGCCCTAACCCTAACCCTAACCCTAAGCTACCCTTGACTGCTTCTGCCTCCAATAGATTTCCTAAGCACTAGTGTTTTAAGGAACAGGTTTAAAAAGAGAATCCTAATGTGATTTTCTTGATAATGGGTGTGTTCCTTATCTTCTCCTAGTGTCTAAACTCTTCTCCATGGCTGGACCCCCAAATAATATTCCTTGACGTGCTAAGGGGTATCTAGAGAGTGGGATAGGTTTAATAACTACCCTAACCCTAACACATACCCTAACCCTAACCTCTACCCTAACCCTAAGACGTACACTAATCCTAACCCGTACACTAAACCGAGCCCTAACCCTCAAACTAACCCTAACCCTAACCCTAACCCATACCCTACGCCGTACCCGAACCCGTACCGAACCCGTACCCTAAGCCGTACCCTAACAATAACCCTAACCCTAACCCTAACCCTAAGCTACCCTTGACTGCTTCTGCCTCCAATAGATTTTCCTAAGCACTAGTGTATTAAGGAACAGGTTAAAAAGAGAATCCTAATGTGATTTCAGGATAATGGGTGTGTTCCTTATCTTCTCCTAGTGTCTAAACTCTTCTCCATGGCTGGACCCCCAAATAATATTCCTTGACGTGCTAAGGGGTATCTAGAGAGTGGGATAGGTTTTAATAACTACCCTAACCCTAACGCGTACCCTAACCCTAACCCCTACCCTAACCCTAACACGAACCCTAATCCTAACCCGTACCCTAAACCGAGCCCTAACCTTCAAACTAACCCTAACCCTAACCCAAACCCATACCCTACGCCGTACACGAACCCGTACCCGAACCCGTACCCTAAGCCTTACCCTAACAATAACCCTAACCCTAACCCTAAGCTACCCTTGACTGCTTCTGCCTCCAATAGATTTCCTAAGCACTAGTGTTTTAAGGAACAGGTTAAAAAGAGAATCCTAATGTGATTTCTTGATAATGGGGTGTGTTCCTTATCTTCTCCTAGTGTCTAAACTCTTCTCCATGGCTGGATCCCCAAATAATATTCCTTGACGTGCTAAGGGGTATCTAGAGAGTGGGATAGGTTTAATAACTACCCGAACCCTAAAGCATACCCTAACCCTAACCTCTACCCTAACCCTAACACGTACACTAATCCTAACCCGTACCCTAAACCGAGCCCTACCCTCAAACTAACCCTAACCCTAACCCATAACCTACGCCGTACCCGAACCCATACCCGAACCCTTACCCTAAGCCGTACCCTAAACCTAACCCTAACCCTAACCCTAACCCTAAGCTACCCTTGACTGCTTCTGCCTCCAATAGATTTCCTAAGCACTAGTGTTTTAAGGAACAGGTTAAAAAGAGAATCCTAATGTGATTTCTTGATAATGGGTGTGTTCCTTATCTTCTCCTAGTGTCTAAACTCTTCTCCATGGCTGGACCCCCCAAATAATATTCCTTGACGTGCTAAGGGGTATCTAGAGAGTGGGATAGGTTTTAATAACTACCCTAACGTTAACGCGTACCA
>NW_027175727.1:0-43675 GCF_028021215.1 Eschrichtius robustus | reverse complement strand
TCCTCTTTCAGAACGGCCAGGCACTCTGCCCTCATAGGCCTAAGAATTGGAGATTGTGGCGGCACGGCAGCACTTGGAATCCTAGGATGCCGTGGACGTGCGACTCTCAAACCGGATGGAAGAAGCTTCCAAGCATAGTGTTCTGCCATCTACCCAAGAGAACCCAAGAGTCTGAGGCTGGTAGCGTTGTTGCTGGAGAGAACTGGCATCCCCGTGGGCCTGTCGGGTAATCTCCTGTTTCTGACGCTCTAAGGAAACTCTTCCCAAAAGCCTTGGGACCCGCTTCGAGAGAACAGCTGCGAAGCTGACGCACAGAACCTTAACCGAGATACCAGCCCTGGGTCCCAATCATCCATCTCTCTCTGGAGGTTACGTGGCCCACAGAGGGATTCAAGCAGGGAGTTTGCCTTGTACAACTTACACAGGAACCTGGGATGAGATGGAGGGCCACTCTACTTGCGCTCACACTACGTGGCCCGGAGAAGTTATCACGCAGCAGAATTCAACACCCTTCCTCTACACGTGTGTACCCAAAAGAAGCGCTGGGCAGTGGGTGTTCTCAGGCCAAGAGCAGCCCTTGTTCTGGGCTGCACCTGCTCTGTGGTTCAAAGGTTCTCTGACTCTGCTCCTTTGGAAGCATGTCAGAGCTGACGCTATCCCTGGGCTGCCAAAGCACAGAGGCATAGCGGTCTTTCACACTGAGGGCATGGGCTGGTTTCCCATTGACAAGGTGTATGTTGCCCCTCCCAGGCTGGAGGCATGTAAGTTGACACCATTTGCTCTGCCCCTGGAAAATGCAAGTGGGTGTACTCGATTTGGGCTGCCTGGTGAAACAACCTGCAGTCACCAGCACCCTGAGTACCGTTCCTGAAGTGTGATGCCTAGCTAGGGAAACCCGGCCTTCGGAGGCTAGGTGGGAGCACATATGTTAAACTTGTGGGGAAAGTCTTTGACCCATGACCAGTATGCTCGTGCTTGTGCGAGGGTTAGGCAGGAACTTCGCAACACAGGGTTTTTACCTTACCATAAGCCGTCCCTTTGGGCTGAAGCAGGCGGGGGGTCTGTATCACAGTCTGGGAAGCAGGGCCTCGGGGGAGTCTGCCACCTGACTGCCCTCCATCATAGGCAGCTGAGAAAATATGGCAAGGCTGATGGAACCCACTTACACGGAAACGTTTCTCTTCAGAATAGGAGACTTTGCTACCAAACGTCAGCAGCTCCTCTCCCTCAGAGTGCTGTGCTGGTGTAGAGTAGGGGAAGCTCCCACGGTCCCCAGCTTATGCACGGCCCTTTGCCCAGTTGCTTTCATCCGAGCAAGAGCCAGAGGGGCTGATCTCAACAAATAGGGCTGCACGCCGTGAGTCCTTCGGGTAGGGCAGTCCTGAGCCAATGTGCCACCTCAGGAATGAAAGCAAAGTTTCCTTGCCACAGGAAAGCACACCGAGGCCGGGTGTTTCCTCCATGAAACGGACGTGAGCTTGAGGGTGAGGCCTAGACTACACTGTGGAAAAGCTCGGGGTTACGGCTGTCTTTCTCCCTCTCTCGGTCCCATACCCTGGGCTCAGCCGTGGGGCAATGCTGAGTGGGAGAGGCTGCCTCTCTGCCGGACTCAGAAGGCTTCTTCCCTTTAGGGCGATTCCGTTTGTGTCTTACTTCGTGGAGGAGGAAAGAGGGCGCCTAGAGATAGTCTCACATGAAATACCTAACGACAGAGGGTCTGGAGGAGCTGGTTTCTCGGTGGAAGGAGCCAAAACGCCTGCATTCCTAAGGCCTCTTTCAGAACGGCCAGGCACTCTGCCCTCATAGGCCTAAGAATTGGAGATTGTGGCGGCACGGCAGCACTTGGAATCCTAGGATGCCGTGGACGTGCGACTCTCAAACCGGATGGAAGAAGCTTCCAAGCATAGTGTTCTGCCATCTACCCAAGAGAACCCAAGAGTCTGAGGCTGGTAGCGTTGTTGCTGGAGAGAACTGGCATCCCCGTGGGCCTGTCGGGTAATCTCCTGTTTCTGACGCTCTAAGGAAACTCTTCCCAAAAGCCTTGGGACCCGCTTCGAGAGAACAGCTGCGAAGCTGACGCACAGAACCTTAACCGAGATACCAGCCCTGGGTCCCAATCATCCATCTCTCTCTGGAGGTTACGTGGCCCACAGAGGGATTCAAGCAGGGAGTTTGCCTTGTACAACTTACACAGGAACCTGGGATGAGATGGAGGGCCACTCTACTTGCGCTCACACTACGTGGCCCGGAGAAGTTATCACGCAGCAGAATTCAACACCCTTCCTCTACACGTGTGTACCCAAAAGAAGCGCTGGGCAGTGGGTGTTCTCAGGCCAAGAGCAGCCCTTGTTCTGGGCTGCACCTGCTCTGTGGTTCAAAGGTTCTCTGACTCTGCTCCTTTGGAAGCATGTCAGAGCTGACGCTATCCCTGGGCTGCCAAAGCACAGAGGCATAGCGGTCTTTCACACTGAGGGCATGGGCTGGTTTCCCATTGACAAGGTGTATGTTGCCCCTCCCAGGCTGGAGGCATGTAAGTTGACACCATTTGCTCTGCCCCTGGAAAATGCAAGTGGGTGTACTCGATTTGGGCTGCCTGGTGAAACAACCTGCAGTCACCAGCACCCTGAGTACCGTTCCTGAAGTGTGATGCCTAGCTAGGGAAACCCGGCCTTCGGAGGCTAGGTGGGAGCACATATGTTAAACTTGTGGGGAAAGTCTTTGACCCATGACCAGTATGCTCGTGCTTGTGCGAGGGTTAGGCAGGAACTTCGCAACACAGGGTTTTTACCTTACCATAAGCCGTCCCTTTGGGCTGAAGCAGGCGGGGGATCTGTATCACAGTCTGGGAAGCAGGGCCTCGGGGGAGTCTGCCACCTGACTGCCCTCCATCATAGGCAGCTGAGAAAATATGGCAAGGCTGATGGAACCCACTTACACGGAAACGTTTCTCTTCAGAATAGGAGACTTTGCTACCAAACGTCAGCAGCTCCTCTCCCTCAGAGTGCTGTGCTGGTGTAGACTAGGGGAAGCTCCCACGGTCCCCAGCTTATGCACGGCCCTTTGCCCAGTTGCTTTCATCCGAGCAAGAGCCAGAGGGGCTGATCTCAACAAATAGGGCTGCACGCCGTGAGTCCTTCGGGTAGGGCAGTCCTGAGCCAATGTGCCACCTCAGGAATGAAAGCAAAATTTCCTTGCCACAGGAAAGCACACCGAGGCCGGGTGTTTCCTCCATGAAACGGACGTGAGCTTGAGGGTGAGGCCTAGACTACACTGTGGAAAAGCTCGGGGTTACGGCTGTCTTTCTCCCTCTCTCGGTCCCATACCCTGGGCTCAGCCGTGGGGCAATGCTGAGTGGGAGAGGCTGCCTCTCTGCCGGACTCAGAAGGCTTCTTCCCTTTAGGGCGATTCCGTTTGTGTCTTACTTCGTGGAGGAGGAAAGAGGGCGCCTAGAGATAGTCTCACATGAAATACCTAACGACAGAGGGTCTGGAGGAGCTGGTTTCTCGGTGGAAGGAGCCAAAACGCCTGCATTCCTAAGGCCTCTTTCAGAACGGCCAGGCACTCTGCCCTCATAGGCCTAAGAATTGGAGATTGTGGCGGCACGGCAGCACTTGGAATCCTAGGATGCCGTGGACGTGCGACTCTCAAACCGGATGGAAGAAGCTTCCAAGCATAGTGTTCTGCCATCTACCCAAGAGAACCCAAGAGTCTGAGGCTGGTAGCGTTGTTGCTGGAGAGAACTGGCATCCCCGTGGGCCTGTCGGGTAATCTCCTGTTTCTGACGCTCTAAGGAAACTCTTCCCAAAAGCCTTGGGACCCGCTTCGAGAGAACAGCTGCGAAGCTGACGCACAGAACCTTAACCGAGATACCAGCCCTGGGTCCCAATCATCCATCTCTCTCTGGAGGTTACGTGGCCCACAGAGGGATTCAAGCAGGGAGTTTGCCTTGTACAACTTACACAGGAACCTGGGATGAGATGGAGGGCCACTCTACTTGCGCTCACACTACGTGGCCCGGAGAAGTTATCACGCAGCAGAATTCAACACCCTTCCTCTACACGTGTGTACCCAAAAGAAGCGCTGGGCAGTGGGTGTTCTCAGGCCAAGAGCAGCCCTTGTTCTGGGCTGCACCTGCTCTGTGGTTCAAAGGTTCTCTGACTCTGCTCCTTTGGAAGCATGTCAGAGCTGACGCTATCCCTGGGCTGCCAAAGCACAGAGGCATAGCGGTCTTTCACACTGAGGGCATGGGCTGGTTTCCCATTGACAAGGTGTATGTTGCCCCTCCCAGGCTGGAGGCATGTAAGTTGACACCATTTGCTCTGCCCCTGGAAAATGCAAGTGGGTGTACTCGATTTGGGCTGCCTGGTGAAACAACCTGCAGTCACCAGCACCCTGAGTACCGTTCCTGAAGTGTGATGCCTAGCTAGGGAAACCCGGCCTTCGGAGGCTAGGTGGGAGCACATATGTTAAACTTGTGGGGAAAGTCTTTGACCCATGACCAGTATGCTCGTGCTTGTGCGAGGGTTAGGCAGGAACTTCGCAACACAGGGTTTTTACCTTACCATAAGCCGTCCCTTTGGGCTGAAGCAGGCGGGGGGTCTGTATCACAGTCTGGGAAGCAGGGCCTCGGGGAGTCTGCCACCTGACTGCCCTCCATCATAGGCAGCTGAGAAAATATGGCAAGGCTGATGGAACCCACTTACACGGAAACGTTTCTCTTCAGAATAGGAGACTTTGCTACCAAACGTCAGCAGCTCCTCTCCCTCAGAGTGCTGTGCTGGTGTAGAGTAGGGGAAGCTCCCACGGTCCCCAGCTTATGCACGGCCCTTTGCCCAGTTGCTTTCATCCGAGCAAGAGCCAGAGGGGCTGATCTCAACAAATAGGGCTGCACGCCGTGAGTCCTTCGGGTAGGGCAGTCCTGAGCCAATGTGCCACCTCAGGAATGAAAGCAAAGTTTCCTTGCCACAGGAAAGCACACCGAGGCCGGGTGTTTCCTCCATGAAACGGACGTGAGCTTGAGGGTGAGGCCTAGACTACACTGTGGAAAAGCTCGGGGTTACGGCTGTCTTTCTCCCTCTCTCGGTCCCATACCCTGGGCTCAGCCGTGGGGCAATGCTGAGTGGGAGAGGCTGCCTCTCTGCCGGACTCAGAAGGCTTCTTCCCTTTAGGGCGATTCCGTTTGTGTCTTACTTCGTGGAGGAGGAAAGAGGGCGCCTAGAGATAGTCTCACATGAAATACCTAACGACAGAGGGTCTGGAGGAGCTGGTTTCTCGGTGGAAGGAGCCAAAACGCCTGCATTCCTAAGGCCTCTTTCAGAACGGCCAGGCACTCTGCCCTCATAGGCCTAAGAACTGGAGACTGTGGCGGCACGGCAGCACTTGGAATCCTAGGATGCCGTGGACGTGCGACTCTCAAACCGGATGGAAGAAGCTTCCAAGCATAGTGTTCTGCCATCTACCCAAGAGAACCCAAGAGTCTGAGGCTGGTAGCGTTGTTGCTGGAGAGAACTGGCATCCCCGTGGGCCTGTCGGGTAATCTCCTGTTTCTGACGCTCTAAGGAAACTCTTCCCAAAAGCCTTGGGACCCGCTTCGAGAGAACAGCTGCGAAGCTGACGCACAGAACCTTAACCGAGATACCAGCCCTGGGTCCCAATCATCCATCTCTCTCTGGAGGTTACGTGGCCCACAGAGGGATTCAAGCAGGGAGTTTGCCTTGTACAACTTACACAGGAACCTGGGATGAGATGGAGGGCCACTCTACTTGCGCTCACACTACGTGGCCCGGAGAAGTTATCACGCAGCAGAATTCAACACCCTTCCTCTACACGTGTGTACCCAAAAGAAGCGCTGGGCAGTGGGTGTTCTCAGGCCAAGAGCAGCCCTTGTTCTGGGCTGCACCTGCTCTGTGGTTCAAAGGTTCTCTGACTCTGCTCCTTTGGAAGCATGTCAGAGCTGACGCTATCCCTGGGCTGCCAAAGCACAGAGGCATAGCGGTCTTTCACACTGAGGGCATGGGCTGGTTTCCCATTGACAAGGTGTATGTTGCCCCTCCCAGGCTGGAGGCATGTAAGTTGACACCATTTGCTCTGCCCCTGGAAAATGCAAGTGGGTGTACTCGATTTGGGCTGCCTGGTGAAACAACCTGCAGTCACCAGCACCCTGAGTACCGTTCCTGAAGTGTGATGCCTAGCTAGGGAAACCCGGCCTTCGGAGGCTAGGTGGGAGCACATATGTTAAACTTGTGGGGAAAGTCTTTGACCCATGACCAGTATGCTCGTGCTTGTGCGAGGGTTAGGCAGGAACTTCGCAACACAGGGTTTTTACCTTACCATAAGCCGTCCCTTTGGGCTGAAGCAGGCGGGGGGTCTGTATCACAGTCTGGGAAGCAGGGCCTCGGGGGAGTCTGCCACCTGACTGCCCTCCATCATAGGCAGCTGAGAAAATATGGCAAGGCTGATGGAACCCACTTACACGGAAACGTTTCTCTTCAGAATAGGAGACTTTGCTACCAAACGTCAGCAGCTCCTCTCCCTCAGAGTGCTGTGCTGGTGTAGAGTAGGGGAAGCTCCCACGGTCCCCAGCTTATGCACGGCCCTTTGCCCAGTTGCTTTCATCCGAGCAAGAGCCAGAGGGGCTGATCTCAACAAATAGGGCTGCACGCCGTGAGTCCTTCGGGTAGGGCAGTCCTGAGCCAATGTGCCACCTCAGGAATGAAAGCAAAGTTTCCTTGCCACAGGAAAGCACACCGAGGCCGGGTGTTTCCTCCATGAAACGGACGTGAGCTTGAGGGTGAGGCCTAGACTACACTGTGGAAAAGCTCGGGGTTACGGCTGTCTTTCTCCCTCTCTCGGTCCCATACCCTGGGCTCAGCCGTGGGGCAATGCTGAGTGGGAGAGGCTGCCTCTCTGCCGGACTCAGAAGGCTTCTTCCCTTTAGGGCGATTCCGTTTGTGTCTTACTTCGTGGAGGAGGAAAGAGGGCGCCTAGAGATAGTCTCACATGAAATACCTAACGACAGAGGGTCTGGAGGAGCTGGTTTCTCGGTGGAAGGAGCCAAAACGCCTGCATTCCTAAGGCCTCTTTCAGAACGGCCAGGCACTCTGCCCTCATAGGCCTAAGAACTGGAGATTGTGGCGGCACGGCAGCACTTGGAATCCTAGGATGCCGTGGACGTGCGACTCTCAAACCGGATGGAAGAAGCTTCCAAGCATAGTGTTCTGCCATCTACCCAAGAGAACCCAAGAGTCTGAGGCTGGTAGCGTTGTTGCTGGAGAGAACTGGCATCCCCGTGGGCCTGTCGGGTAATCTCCTGTTTCTGACGCTCTAAGGAAACTCTTCCCAAAAGCCTTGGGACCCGCTTCGAGAGAACAGCTGCGAAGCTGACGCGCAGAACCTTAACCGAGATACCAGCCCTGGGTCCCAATCATCCATCTCTCTCTGGAGGTTACGTGGCCCACAGAGGGATTCAAGCAGGGAGTTTGCCTTGTACAACTTACACAGGAACCTGGGATGAGATGGAGGGCCACTCTACTTGCGCTCACACTACGTGGCCCGGAGAAGTTATCACGCAGCAGAATTCAACACCCTTCCTCTACACGTGTGTACCCAAAAGAAGCGCTGGGCAGTGGGTGTTCTCAGGCCAAGAGCAGCCCTTGTTCTGGGCTGCACCTGCTCTGTGGTTCAAAGGTTCTCTGACTCTGCTCCTTTGGAAGCATGTCAGAGCTGACGCTATCCCTGGGCTGCCAAAGCACAGAGGCATAGCGGTCTTTCACACTGAGGGCATGGGCTGGTTTCCCATTGACAAGGTGTATGTTGCCCCTCCCAGGCTGGAGGCATGTAAGTTGACACCATTTGCTCTGCCCCTGGAAAATGCAAGTGGGTGTACTCGATTTGGGCTGCCTGGTGAAACAACCTGCAGTCACCAGCACCCTGAGTACCGTTCCTGAAGTGTGATGCCTAGCTAGGGAAACCCGGCCTTCGGAGGCTAGGTGGGAGCACATATGTTAAACTTGTGGGGAAAGTCTTTGACCCATGACCAGTATGCTCGTGCTTGTGCGAGGGTTAGGCAGGAACTTCGCAACACAGGGTTTTTACCTTACCATAAGCCGTCCCTTTGGGCTGAAGCAGGCGGGGGGTCTGTATCACAGTCTGGGAAGCAGGGCCTCGGGGGAGTCTGCCACCTGACTGCCCTCCATCATAGGCAGCTGAGAAAATATGGCAAGGCTGATGGAACCCACTTACACGGAAACGTTTCTCTTCAGAATAGGAGACTTTGCTACCAAACGTCAGCAGCTCCTCTCCCTCAGAGTGCTGTGCTGGTGTAGACTAGGGGAAGCTCCCACGGTCCCCAGCTTATGCACGGCCCTTTGCCCAGTTGCTTTCATCCGAGCAAGAGCCAGAGGGGCTGATCTCAACAAATAGGGCTGCACGCCGTGAGTCCTTCGGGTAGGGCAGTCCTGAGCCAATGTGCCACCTCAGGAATGAAAGCAAAATTTCCTTGCCACAGGAAAGCACACCGAGGCCGGGTGTTTCCTCCATGAAACGGACGTGAGCTTGAGGGTGAGGCCTAGACTACACTGTGGAAAAGCTCGGGGTTACGGCTGTCTTTCTCCCTCTCTCGGTCCCATACCCTGGGCTCAGCCGTGGGGCAATGCTGAGTGGGAGAGGCTGCCTCTCTGCCGGACTCAGAAGGCTTCTTCCCTTTAGGGCGATTCCGTTTGTGTCTTACTTCGTGGAGGAGGAAAGAGGGCGCCTAGAGATAGTCTCACATGAATACCTAACGACAGAGGGTCTGGAGGAGCTGGTTTCTCGGTGGAAGGAGCCAAAACGCCTGCATTCCTAAGGCCTCTTTCAGAACGGCCAGGCACTCTGCCCTCATAGGCCTAAGAATTGGAGATTGTGGCGGCACGGCAGCACTTGGAATCCTAGGATGCCGTGGACGTGCGACTCTCAAACCGGATGGAAGAAGCTTCCAAGCATAGTGTTCTGCCATCTACCCAAGAGAACCCAAGAGTCTGAGGCTGGTAGCGTTGTTGCTGGAGAGAACTGGCATCCCCGTGGGCCTGTCGGGTAATCTCCTGTTTCTGACGCTCTAAGGAAACTCTTCCCAAAAGCCTTGGGACCCGCTTCGAGAGAACAGCTGCGAAGCTGACGCACAGAACCTTAACCGAGATACCAGCCCTGGGTCCCAATCATCCATCTCTCTCTGGAGGTTACGTGGCCCACAGAGGGATTCAAGCAGGGAGTTTGCCTTGTACAACTTACACAGGAACCTGGGATGAGATGGAGGGCCACTCTACTTGCGCTCACACTACGTGGCCCGGAGAAGTTATCACGCAGCAGAATTCAACACCCTTCCTCTACACGTGTGTACCCAAAAGAAGCGCTGGGCAGTGGGTGTTCTCAGGCCAAGAGCAGCCCTTGTTCTGGGCTGCACCTGCTCTGTGGTTCAAAGGTTCTCTGACTCTGCTCCTTTGGAAGCATGTCAGAGCTGACGCTATCCCTGGGCTGCCAAAGCACAGAGGCATAGCGGTCTTTCACACTGAGGGCATGGGCTGGTTTCCCATTGACAAGGTGTATGTTGCCCCTCCCAGGCTGGAGGCATGTAAGTTGACACCATTTGCTCTGCCCCTGGAAAATGCAAGTGGGTGTACTCGATTTGGGCTGCCTGGTGAAACAACCTGCAGTCACCAGCACCCTGAGTACCGTTCCTGAAGTGTGATGCCTAGCTAGGGAAACCCGGCCTTCGGAGGCTAGGTGGGAGCACATATGTTAAACTTGTGGGGAAAGTCTTTGACCCATGACCAGTATGCTCGTGCTTGTGCGAGGGTTAGGCAGGAACTTCGCAACACAGGGTTTTTACCTTACCATAAGCCGTCCCTTTGGGCTGAAGCAGGCGGGGGGTCTGTATCACAGTCTGGGAAGCAGGGCCTCGGGGGAGTCTGCCACCTGACTGCCCTCCATCATAGGCAGCTGAGAAAATATGGCAAGGCTGATGGAACCCACTTACACGGAAACGTTTCTCTTCAGAATAGGAGACTTTGCTACCAAACGTCAGCAGCTCCTCTCCCTCAGAGTGCTGTGCTGGTGTAGAGTAGGGGAAGCTCCCACGGTCCCCAGCTTATGCACGGCCCTTTGCCCAGTTGCTTTCATCCGAGCAAGAGCCAGAGGGGCTGATCTCAACAAATAGGGCTGCACGCCGTGAGTCCTTCGGGTAGGGCAGTCCTGAGCCAATGTGCCACCTCAGGAATGAAAGCAAAATTTCCTTGCCACAGGAAAGCACACCGAGGCCGGGTGTTTCCTCCATGAAACGGACGTGAGCTTGAGGGTGAGGCCTAGACTACACTGTGGAAAAGCTCGGGGTTACGGCTGTCTTTCTCCCTCTCTCGGTCCCATACCCTGGGCTCAGCCGTGGGGCAATGCTGAGTGGGAGAGGCTGCCTCTCTGCCGGACTCAGAAGGCTTCTTCCCTTTAGGGCGATTCCGTTTGTGTCTTACTTCGTGGAGGAGGAAAGAGGGCGCCTAGAGATAGTCTCACATGAAATACCTAACGACAGAGGGTCTGGAGGAGCTGGTTTCTCGGTGGAAGGAGCCAAAACGCCTGCATTCCTAAGGCCTCTTTCAGAACGGCCAGGCACTCTGCCCTCATAGGCCTAAGAATTGGAGATTGTGGCGGCACGGCAGCACTTGGAATCCTAGGATGCCGTGGACGTGCGACTCTCAAACCGGATGGAAGAAGCTTCCAAGCATAGTGTTCTGCCATCTACCCAAGAGAACCCAAGAGTCTGAGGCTGGTAGCGTTGTTGCTGGAGAGAACTGGCATCCCCGTGGGCCTGTCGGGTAATCTCCTGTTTCTGACGCTCTAAGGAAACTCTTCCCAAAAGCCTTGGGACCCGCTTCGAGAGAACAGCTGCGAAGCTGACGCACAGAACCTTAACCGAGATACCAGCCCTGGGTCCCAATCATCCATCTCTCTCTGGAGGTTACGTGGCCCACAGAGGGATTCAAGCAGGGAGTTTGCCTTGTACAACTTACACAGGAACCTGGGATGAGATGGAGGGCCACTCTACTTGCGCTCACACTACGTGGCCCGGAGAAGTTATCACGCAGCAGAATTCAACACCCTTCCTCTACACGTGTGTACCCAAAAGAAGCGCTGGGCAGTGGGTGTTCTCAGGCCAAGAGCAGCCCTTGTTCTGGGCTGCACCTGCTCTGTGGTTCAAAGGTTCTCTGACTCTGCTCCTTTGGAAGCATGTCAGAGCTGACGCTATCCCTGGGCTGCCAAAGCACAGAGGCATAGCGGTCTTTCACACTGAGGGCATGGGCTGGTTTCCCATTGACAAGGTGTATGTTGCCCCTCCCAGGCTGGAGGCATGTAAGTTGACACCATTTGCTCTGCCCCTGGAAAATGCAAGTGGGTGTACTCGATTTGGGCTGCCTGGTGAAACAACCTGCAGTCACCAGCACCCTGAGTACCGTTCCTGAAGTGTGATGCCTAGCTAGGGAAACCCGGCCTTCGGAGGCTAGGTGGGAGCACATATGTTAAACTTGTGGGGAAAGTCTTTGACCCATGACCAGTATGCTCGTGCTTGTGCGAGGGTTAGGCAGGAACTTCGCAACACAGGGTTTTTACCTTACCATAAGCCGTCCCTTTGGGCTGAAGCAGGCGGGGGGTCTGTATCACAGTCTGGGAAGCAGGGCCTCGGGGGAGTCTGCCACCTGACTGCCCTCCATCATAGGCAGCTGAGAAAATATGGCAAGGCTGATGGAACCCACTTACACGGAAACGTTTCTCTTCAGAATAGGAGACTTTGCTACCAAACGTCAGCAGCTCCTCTCCCTCAGAGTGCTGTGCTGGTGTAGAGTAGGGGAAGCTCCCACGGTCCCCAGCTTATGCACGGCCCTTTGCCCAGTTGCTTTCATCCGAGCAAGAGCCAGAGGGGCTGATCTCAACAAATAGGGCTGCACGCCGTGAGTCCTTCGGGTAGGGCAGTCCTGAGCCAATGTGCCACCTCAGGAATGAAAGCAAAGTTTCCTTGCCACAGGAAAGCACACCGAGGCCGGGTGTTTCCTCCATGAAACGGACGTGAGCTTGAGGGTGAGGCCTAGACTACACTGTGGAAAAGCTCGGGGTTACGGCTGTCTTTCTCCCTCTCTCGGTCCCATACCCTGGGCTCAGCCGTGGGGCAATGCTGAGTGGGAGAGGCTGCCTCTCTGCCGGACTCAGAAGGCTTCTTCCCTTTAGGGCGATTCCGTTTGTGTCTTACTTCGTGGAGGAGGAAAGAGGGCGCCTAGAGATAGTCTCACATGAAATACCTAACGACAGAGGGTCTGGAGGAGCTGGTTTCTCGGTGGAAGGAGCCAAAACGCCTGCATTCCTAAGGCCTCTTTCAGAACGGCCAGGCACTCTGCCCTCATAGGCCTAAGAATTGGAGATTGTGGCGGCACGGCAGCACTTGGAATCCTAGGATGCCGTGGACGTGCGACTCTCAAACCGGATGGAAGAAGCTTCCAAGCATAGTGTTCTGCCATCTACCCAAGAGAACCCAAGAGTCTGAGGCTGGTAGCGTTGTTGCTGGAGAGAACTGGCATCCCCGTGGGCCTGTCGGGTAATCTCCTGTTTCTGACGCTCTAAGGAAACTCTTCCCAAAAGCCTTGGGACCCGCTTCGAGAGAACAGCTGCGAAGCTGACGCACAGAACCTTAACCGAGATACCAGCCCTGGGTCCCAATCATCCATCTCTCTCTGGAGGTTACGTGGCCCACAGAGGGATTCAAGCAGGGAGTTTGCCTTGTACAACTTACACAGGAACCTGGGATGAGATGGAGGGCCACTCTACTTGCGCTCACACTACGTGGCCCGGAGAAGTTATCACGCAGCAGAATTCAACACCCTTCCTCTACACGTGTGTACCCAAAAGAAGCGCTGGGCAGTGGGTGTTCTCAGGCCAAGAGCAGCCCTTGTTCTGGGCTGCACCTGCTCTGTGGTTCAAAGGTTCTCTGACTCTGCTCCTTTGGAAGCATATCAGAGCTGACGCTATCCCTGGGCTGCCAAAGCACAGAGGCATAGCGGCCTTTCACACTGAGGGTATGGGCTGGTTTCCCATTGACAAGGTGTATGTTGCCCCTCCCAGGCTGGAGGCATGTAAGTTGACACCATTTGCTCTGCCCCTGGAAAATGCAAGTGGGTGTACTGGATTTGGGCTGCCTGGTGAAACAACCTGCAGTCACCAGCACCCTGAGTACCGTTCCTGAAGTGTGATGCCTAGCTAGGGAAACCCGGCCTTCGGAGGCTAGGTGGGAGCACATATGTTAAACTTGTGGGGAAAGTCTTTGACCCATGACCAGTATGCTCGTGCTTGTGCGAGGGTTAGGCAGGAACTTCGCAACACAGGGTTTTTACCTTACCATAAGCCGTCCCTTTGGGCTGAAGCAGGCGGGGGGTCTGTATCACAGTCTGGGAAGCAGGGCCTCGGGGGAGTCTGCCACCTGACTGCCCTCCATCATAGGCAGCTGAGAAAATATGGCAAGGCTGATGGAACCCACTTACACGGAAACGTTTCTCTTCAGAATAGGAGACTTTGCTACCAAACGTCAGCAGCTCCTCTCCCTCAGAGTGCTGTGCTGGTGTAGAGTAGGGGAAGCTCCCACGGTCCCCAGCTTATGCACGGCCCTTTGCCCAGTTGCTTTCATCCGAGCAAGAGCCAGAGGGGCTGATCTCAACAAATAGGGCTGCACGCCGTGAGTCCTTCGGGTAGGGCAGTCCTGAGCCAATGTGCCACCTCAGGAATGAAAGCAAAGTTTCCTTGCCACAGGAAAGCACACCGAGGCCGGGTGTTTCCTCCATGAAACGGACGTGAGCTTGAGGGTGAGGCCTAGACTACACTGTGGAAAAGCTCGGGGTTACGGCTGTCTTTCTCCCTCTCTCGGTCCCATACCCTGGGCTCAGCCGTGGGGCAATGCTGAGTGGGAGAGGCTGCCTCTCTGCCGGACTCAGAAGGCTTCTTCCCTTTAGGGCGATTCCGTTTGTGTCTTACTTCGTGGAGGAGGAAAGAGGGCGCCTAGAGATAGTCTCACATGAAATACCTAACGACAGAGGGTCTGGAGGAGCTGGTTTCTCGGTGGAAGGAGCCAAAACGCCTGCATTCCTAAGGCCTCTTTCAGAACGGCCAGGCACTCTGCCCTCATAGGCCTAAGAATTGGAGATTGTGGCGGCACGGCAGCACTTGGAATCCTAGGATGCCGTGGACGTGCGACTCTCAAACCGGATGGAAGAAGCTTCCAAGCATAGTGTTCTGCCATCTACCCAAGAGAACCCAAGAGTCTGAGGCTGGTAGCGTTGTTGCTGGAGAGAACTGGCATCCCCGTGGGCCTGTCGGGTAATCTCCTTTTTCTGACGCTCTAAGGAAACTCTTCCCAAAAGCCTTGGGACCCGCTTCGAGAGAACAGCTGCGAAGCTGACGCACAGAACCTTAACCGAGATACCAGCCCTGGGTCCCAATCATCCATCTCTCTCTGGAGGTTACGTGGCCCACAGAGGGATTCAAGCAGGGAGTTTGCCTTGTACAACTTACACAGGAACCTGGGATGAGATGGAGGGCCACTCTACTTGCGCTCACACTACGTGGCCCGGAGAAGTTATCACGCAGCAGAATTCAACACCCTTCCTCTACACGTGTGTACCCAAAAGAAGCGCTGGGCAGTGGGTGTTCTCAGGCCAAGAGCAGCCCTTGTTCTGGGCTGCACCTGCTCTGTGGTTCAAAGGTTCTCTGACTCTGCTCCTTTGGAAGCATGTCAGAGCTGACGCTATCCCTGGGCTGCCAAAGCACAGAGGCATAGCGGCCTTTCACACTGAGGGTATGGGCTGGTTTCCCATTGACAAGGTGTATGTTGCCCCTCCCAGGCTGGAGGCATGTAAGTTGACACCATTTGCTCTGCCCCTGGAAAATGCAAGTGGGTGTACTCGATTTGGGCTGCCTGGTGAAACAACCTGCAGTCACCAGCACCCTGAGTACCGTTCCTGAAGTGTGATGCCTAGCTAGGGAAACCCGGCCTTCGGAGGCTAGGTGGGAGCACATATGTTAAACTTGTGGGGAAAGTCTTTGACCCATGACCAGTATGCTCGTGCTTGTGCGAGGGTTAGGCAGGAACTTCGCAACACAGGGTTTTTACCTTACCATAAGCCGTCCCTTTGGGCTGAAGCAGGCGGGGGGTCTGTATCACAGTCTGGGAAGCAGGGCCTCGGGGGAGTCTGCCACCTGACTGCCCTCCATCATAGGCAGCTGAGAAAATATGGCAAGGCTGATGGAACCCACTTACACGGAAACGTTTCTCTTCAGAATAGGAGACTTTGCTACCAAACGTCAGCAGCTCCTCTCCCTCAGAGTGCTGTGCTGGTGTAGAGTAGGGGAAGCTCCCACGGTCCCCAGCTTATGCACGGCCCTTTGCCCAGTTGCTTTCATCCGAGCAAGAGCCAGAGGGGCTGATCTCAACAAATAGGGCTGCACGCCGTGAGTCCTTCGGGTAGGGCAGTCCTGAGCCAATGTGCCACCTCAGGAATGAAAGCAAAGTTTCCTTGCCACAGGAAAGCACACCGAGGCCGGGTGTTTCCTCCATGAAACGGACGTGAGCTTGAGGGTGAGGCCTAGACTACACTGTGGAAAAGCTCGGGGTTACGGCTGTCTTTCTCCCTCTCTCGGTCCCATACCCTGGGCTCAGCCGTGGGGCAATGCTGAGTGGGAGAGGCTGCCTCTCTGCCGGACTCAGAAGGCTTCTTCCCTTTAGGGCGATTCCGTTTGTGTCTTACTTCGTGGAGGAGGAAAGAGGGCGCCTAGAGATAGTCTCACATGAAATACCTAACGACAGAGGGTCTGGAGGAGCTGGTTTCTCGGTGGAAGGAGCCAAAACGCCTGCATTCCTAAGGCCTCTTTCAGAACGGCCAGGCACTCTGCCCTCATAGGCCTAAGAATTGGAGATTGTGGCGGCACGGCAGCACTTGGAATCCTAGGATGCCGTGGACGTGCGACTCTCAAACCGGATGGAAGAAGCTTCCAAGCATAGTGTTCTGCCATCTACCCAAGAGAACCCAAGAGTCTGAGGCTGGTAGCGTTGTTGCTGGAGAGAACTGGCATCCCCGTGGGCCTGTCGGGTAATCTCCTGTTTCTGACGCTCTAAGGAAACTCTTCCCAAAAGCCTTGGGACCCGCTTCGAGAGAACAGCTGCGAAGCTGACGCACAGAACCTTAACCGAGATACCAGCCCTGGGTCCCAATCATCCATCTCTCTCTGGAGGTTACGTGGCCCACAGAGGGATTCAAGCAGGGAGTTTGCCTTGTACAACTTACACAGGAACCTGGGATGAGATGGAGGGCCACTCTACTTGCGCTCACACTACGTGGCCCGGAGAAGTTATCACGCAGCAGAATTCAACACCCTTCCTCTACACGTGTGTACCCAAAAGAAGCGCTGGGCAGTGGGTGTTCTCAGGCCAAGAGCAGCCCTTGTTCTGGGCTGCACCTGCTCTGTGGTTCAAAGGTTCTCTGACTCTGCTCCTTTGGAAGCATGTCAGAGCTGACGCTATCCCTGGGCTGCCAAAGCACAGAGGCATAGCGGTCTTTCACACTGAGGGCATGGGCTGGTTTCCCATTGACAAGGTGTATGTTGCCCCTCCCAGGCTGGAGGCATGTAAGTTGACACCATTTGCTCTGCCCCTGGAAAATGCAAGTGGGTGTACTCGATATTGGCTGCCTGGTGAAACAACCTGCAGTCACCAGCACCCTGAGTACCGTTCCTGAAGTGTGATGCCTAGCTAGGGAAACCCGGCCTTCGGAGGCTAGGTGGGAGCACATATGTTAAACTTGTGGGGAAAGTCTTTGACCCATGACCAGTATGCTCGTGCTTGTGCGAGGGTTAGGCAGGAACTTCGCAACACAGGGTTTTTACCTTACCATAAGCCGTCCCTTTGGGCTGAAGCAGGCGGGGGGTCTGTATCACAGTCTGGGAAGCAGGGCCTCGGGGGAGTCTGCCACCTGACTGCCCTCCATCATAGGCAGCTGAGAAAATATGGCAAGGCTGATGGAACCCACTTACACGGAAACGTTTCTCTTCAGAATAGGAGACTTTGCTACCAAACGTCAGCAGCTCCTCTCCCTCAGAGTGCTGTGCTGGTGTAGAGTAGGGGAAGCTCCCACGGTCCCCAGCTTATGCACGGCCCTTTGCCCAGTTGCTTTCATCCGAGCAAGAGCCAGAGGGGCTGATCTCAACAAATAGGGCTGCACGCCGTGAGTCCTTCGGGTAGGGCAGTCCTGAGCCAATGTGCCACCTCAGGAATCAAAGCAAAGTTTCCTTGCCACAGGAAAGCACACCGAGGCCTGGTGTTTCCTCCATGAAACGGACGTGAGCTTGAGGGTGAGGCCTAGACTACACTGTGGAAAAGCTCGGGATTACGGCTGTCTTTCTCCCTCTCTCGGTCCCATACCCTGGGCTCAGCCGTGGGGCAATGCTGAGTGGGAGAGGCTGCCTCTCTGCCGGACTCAGAAGGCTTCTTCCCTTTAGGGCGATTCCGTTTGTGTCTTACTTCGTGGAGGAGGAAAGAGGGCGCCTAGAGATAGTCTCACATGAAATACCTAACGACAGAGGGTCTGGAGGAGCTGGTTTCTCGGTGGAAGGAGCCAAAACGCCTGCATTCCTAAGGCCTCTTTCAGAACGGCCAGGCACTCTGCCCTCATAGGCCTAAGAATTGGAGATTGTGGCGGCACGGCAGCACTTGGAATCCTAGGATGCCGTGGACGTGCGACTCTCAAACCGGATGGAAGAAGCTTCCAAGCATAGTGTTCTGCCATCTACCCAAGAGAACCCAAGAGTCTGAGGCTGGTAGCGTTGTTGCTGGAGAGAACTGGCATCCCCGTGGGCCTGTCGGGTAATCTCCTGTTTCTGACGCTCTAAGGAAACTCTTCCCAAAAGCCTTGGGACCCGCTTCGAGAGAACAGCTGCGAAGCTGACGCACAGAACCTTAACCGAGATACCAGCCCTGGGTCCCAATCATCCATCTCTCTCTGGAGGTTACGTGGCCCACAGAGGGATTCAAGCAGGGAGTTTGCCTTGTACAACTTACACAGGAACCTGGGATGAGATGGAGGGCCACTCTACTTGCGCTCACACTACGTGGCCCGGAGAAGTTATCACGCAGCAGAATTCAACACCCTTCCTCTACACGTGTGTACCCAAAAGAAGCGCTGGGCAGTGGGTGTTCTCAGGCCAAGAGCAGCCCTTGTTCTGGGCTGCACCTGCTCTGTGGTTCAAAGGTTCTCTGACTCTGCTCCTTTGGAAGCATGTCAGAGCTGACGCTATCCCTGGGCTGCCAAAGCACAGAGGCATAGCGGTCTTTCACACTGAGGGCATGGGCTGGTTTCCCATTGACAAGGTGTATGTTGCCCCTCCCAGGCTGGAGGCATGTAAGTTGACACCATTTGCTCTGCCCCTGGAAAATGCAAGTGGGTGTACTCGATTTGGGCTGCCTGGTGAAACAACCTGCAGTCACCAGCACCCTGAGTACCGTTCCTGAAGTGTGATGCCTAGCTAGGGAAACCCGGCCTTCGGAGGCTAGGTGGGAGCACATATGTTAAACTTGTGGGGAAAGTCTTTGACCCATGACCAGTATGCTCGTGCTTGTGCGAGGGTTAGGCAGGAACTTCGCAACACAGGGTTTTTACCTTACCATAAGCCGTCCCTTTGGGCTGAAGCAGGCGGGGGGTCTGTATCACAGTCTGGGAAGCAGGGCCTCGGGGGAGTCTGCCACCTGACTGCCCTCCATCATAGGCAGCTGAGAAAATATGGCAAGGCTGATGGAACCCACTTACACGGAAACGTTTCTCTTCAGAATAGGAGACTTTGCTACCAAACGTCAGCAGCTCCTCTCCCTCAGAGTGCTGTGCTGGTGTAGAGTAGGGGAAGCTCCCACGGTCCCCAGCTTATGCACGGCCCTTTGCCCAGTTGCTTTCATCCGAGCAAGAGCCAGAGGGGCTGATCTCAACAAATAGGGCTGCACGCCGTGAGTCCTTCGGGTAGGGCAGTCCTGAGCCAATGTGCCACCTCAGGAATGAAAGCAAAGTTTCCTTGCCACAGGAAAGCACACCGAGGCCGGGTGTTTCCTCCATGAAACGGACGTGAGCTTGAGGGTGAGGCCTAGACTACACTGTGGAAAAGCTCGGGGTTACGGCTGTCTTTCTCCCTCTCTCGGTCCCATACCCTGGGCTCAGCCGTGGGGCAATGCTGAGTGGGAGAGGCTGCCTCTCTGCCGGACTCAGAAGGCTTCTTCCCTTTAGGGCGATTCCGTTTGTGTCTTACTTCGTGGAGGAGGAAAGAGGGCGCCTAGAGATAGTCTCACATGAAATACCTAACGACAGAGGGTCTGGAGGAGCTGGTTTCTCGGTGGAAGGAGCCAAAACGCCTGCATTCCTAAGGCCTCTTTCAGAACGGCCAGGCACTCTGCCCTCATAGGCCTAAGAATTGGAGATTGTGGCGGCACGGCAGCACTTGGAATCCTAGGATGCCGTGGACGTGCGACTCTCAAACCGGATGGAAGAAGCTTCCAAGCATAGTGTTCTGCCATCTACCCAAGAGAACCCAAGAGTCTGAGGCTGGTAGCGTTGTTGCTGGAGAGAACTGGCATCCCCGTGGGCCTGTCGGGTAATCTCCTGTTTCTGACGCTCTAAGGAAACTCTTCCCAAAAGCCTTGGGACCCGCTTCGAGAGAACAGCTGCGAAGCTGACGCACAGAACCTTAACCGAGATACCAGCCCTGGGTCCCAATCATCCATCTCTCTCTGGAGGTTACGTGGCCCACAGAGGGATTCAAGCAGGGAGTTTGCCTTGTACAACTTACACAGGAACCTGGGATGAGATGGAGGGCCACTCTACTTGCGCTCACACTACGTGGCCCGGAGAAGTTATCACGCAGCAGAATTCAACACCCTTCCTCTACACGTGTGTACCCAAAAGAAGCGCTGGGCAGTGGGTGTTCTCAGGCCAAGAGCAGCCCTTGTTCTGGGCTGCACCTGCTCTGTGGTTCAAAGGTTCTCTGACTCTGCTCCTTTGGAAGCATGTCAGAGCTGACGCTATCCCTGGGCTGCCAAAGCACAGAGGCATAGCGGTCTTTCACACTGAGGGCATGGGCTGGTTTCCCATTGACAAGGTGTATGTTGCCCCTCCCAGGCTGGAGGCATGTAAGTTGACACCATTTGCTCTGCCCCTGGAAAATGCAAGTGGGTGTACTCGATTTGGGCTGCCTGGTGAAACAACCTGCAGTCACCAGCACCCTGAGTACCGTTCCTGAAGTGTGATGCCTAGCTAGGGAAACCCGGCCTTCGGAGGCTAGGTGGGAGCACATATGTTAAACTTGTGGGGAAAGTCTTTGACCCATGACCAGTATGCTCGTGCTTGTGCGAGGGTTAGGCAGGAACTTCGCAACACAGGGTTTTTACCTTACCATAAGCCGTCCCTTTGGGCTGAAGCAGGCGGGGGGTCTGTATCACAGTCTGGGAAGCAGGGCCTCGGGGGAGTCTGCCACCTGACTGCCCTCCATCATAGGCAGCTGAGAAAATATGGCAAGGCTGATGGAACCCACTTACACGGAAACGTTTCTCTTCAGAATAGGAGACTTTGCTACCAAACGTCAGCAGCTCCTCTCCCTCAGAGTGCTGTGCTGGTGTAGACTAGGGGAAGCTCCCACGGTCCCCAGCTTATGCACGGCCCTTTGCCCAGTTGCTTTCATCCGAGCAAGAGCCAGAGGGGCTGATCTCAACAAATAGGGCTGCACGCCGTGAGTCCTTCGGGTAGGGCAGTCCTGAGCCAATGTGCCACCTCAGGAATGAAAGCAAAGTTTCCTTGCCACAGGAAAGCACACCGAGGCCGGGTGTTTCCTCCATGAAACGGACGTGAGCTTGAGGGTGAGGCCTAGACTACACTGTGGAAAAGCTCGGGGTTACGGCTGTCTTTCTCCCTCTCTCGGTCCCATACCCTGGGCTCAGCCGTGGGGCAATGCTGAGTGGGAGAGGCTGCCTCTCTGCCGGACTCAGAAGGCTTCTTCCCTTTAGGGCGATTCCGTTTGTGTCTTACTTCGTGGAGGAGGAAAGAGGGCGCCTAGAGATAGTCTCACATGAAATACCTAACGACAGAGGGTCTGGAGGAGCTGGTTTCTCGGTGGAAGGAGCCAAAACGCCTGCATTCCTAAGGCCTCTTTCAGAACGGCCAGGCACTCTGCCCTCATAGGCCTAAGAACTGGAGATTGTGGCGGCACGGCAGCACTTGGAATCCTAGGATGCCGTGGACGTGCGACTCTCAAACCGGATGGAAGAAGCTTCCAAGCATAGTGTTCTGCCATCTACCCAAGAGAACCCAAGAGTCTGAGGCTGGTAGCGTTGTTGCTGGAGAGAACTGGCATCCCCGTGGGCCTGTCGGGTAATCTCCTGTTTCTGACGCTCTAAGGAAACTCTTCCCAAAAGCCTTGGGACCCGCTTCGAGAGAACAGCTGCGAAGCTGACGCACAGAACCTTAACCGAGATACCAGCCCTGGGTCCCAATCATCCATCTCTCTCTGGAGGTTACGTGGCCCACAGAGGGATTCAAGCAGGGAGTTTGCCTTGTACAACTTACACAGGAACCTGGGATGAGATGGAGGGCCACTCTACTTGCGCTCACACTACGTGGCCCGGAGAAGTTATCACGCAGCAGAATTCAACACCCTTCCTCTACACGTGTGTACCCAAAAGAAGCGCTGGGCAGTGGGTGTTCTCAGGCCAAGAGCAGCCCTTGTTCTGGGCTGCACCTGCTCTGTGGTTCAAAGGTTCTCTGACTCTGCTCCTTTGGAAGCATGTCAGAGCTGACGCTATCCCTGGGCTGCCAAAGCACAGAGGCATAGCGGTCTTTCACACTGAGGGCATGGGCTGGTTTCCCATTGACAAGGTGTATGTTGCCCCTCCCAGGCTGGAGGCATGTAAGTTGACACCATTTGCTCTGCCCCTGGAAAATGCAAGTGGGTGTACTCGATTTGGGCTGCCTGGTGAAACAACCTGCAGTCACCAGCACCCTGAGTACCGTTCCTGAAGTGTGATGCCTAGCTAGGGAAACCCGGCCTTCGGAGGCTAGGTGGGAGCACATATGTTAAACTTGTGGGGAAAGTCTTTGACCCATGACCAGTATGCTCGTGCTTGTGCGAGGGTTAGGCAGGAACTTCGCAACACAGGGTTTTTACCTTACCATAAGCCGTCCCTTTGGGCTGAAGCAGGCGGGGGGTCTGTATCACAGTCTGGGAAGCAGGGCCTCGGGGGAGTCTGCCACCTGACTGCCCTCCATCATAGGCAGCTGAGAAAATATGGCAAGGCTGATGGAACCCACTTACACGGAAACGTTTCTCTTCAGAATAGGAGACTTTGCTACCAAACGTCAGCAGCTCCTCTCCCTCAGAGTGCTGTGCTGGTGTAGACTAGGGGAAGCTCCCACGGTCCCCAGCTTATGCACGGCCCTTTGCCCAGTTGCTTTCATCCGAGCAAGAGCCAGAGGGGCTGACCTCAACAAATAGGGCTGCACGCCGTGAGTCCTTCGGGTAGGGCAGTCCTGAGCCAATGTGCCACCTCAGGAATGAAAGCAAAGTTTCCTTGCCACAGGAAAGCACACCGAGGCCGGGTGTTTCCTCCATGAAACGGACGTGAGCTTGAGGGTGAGGCCTAGACTACACTGTGGAAAAGCTCGGGGTTACGGCTGTCTTTCTCCCTCTCTCGGTCCCATACCCTGGGCTCAGCCGTGGGGCAATGCTGAGTGGGAGAGGCTGCCTCTCTGCCGGACTCAGAAGGCTTCTTCCCTTTAGGGCGATTCCGTTTGTGTCTTACTTCGTGGAGGAGGAAAGAGGGCGCCTAGAGATAGTCTCACATGAAATACCTAACGACAGAGGGTCTGGAGGAGCTGGTTTCTCGGTGGAAGGAGCCAAAACGCCTGCATTCCTAAGGCCTCTTTCAGAACGGCCAGGCACTCTGCCCTCATAGGCCTAAGAATTGGAGATTGTGGCGGCACGGCAGCACTTGGAATCCTAGGATGCCGTGGACGTGCGACTCTCAAACCGGATGGAAGAAGCTTCCAAGCATAGTGTTCTGCCATCTACCCAAGAGAACCCAAGAGTCTGAGGCTGGTAGCGTTGTTGCTGGAGAGAACTGGCATCCCCGTGGGCCTGTCGGGTAATCTCCTGTTTCTGACGCTCTAAGGAAACTCTTCCCAAAAGCCTTGGGACCCGCTTCGAGAGAACAGCTGCGAAGCTGACGCACAGAACCTTAACCGAGATACCAGCCCTGGGTCCCAATCATCCATCTCTCTCTGGAGGTTACGTGGCCCACAGAGGGATTCAAGCAGGGAGTTTGCCTTGTACAACTTACACAGGAACCTGGGATGAGATGGAGGGCCACTCTACTTGCGCTCACACTACGTGGCCCGGAGAAGTTATCACGCAGCAGAATTCAACACCCTTCCTCTACACGTGTGTACCCAAAAGAAGCGCTGGGCAGTGGGTGTTCTCAGGCCAAGAGCAGCCCTTGTTCTGGGCTGCACCTGCTCTGTGGTTCAAAGGTTCTCTGACTCTGCTCCTTTGGAAGCATGTCAGAGCTGACGCTATCCCTGGGCTGCCAAAGCACAGAGGCATAGCGGTCTTTCACACTGAGGGCATGGGCTGGTTTCCCATTGACAAGGTGTATGTTGCCCCTCCCAGGCTGGAGGCATGTAAGTTGACACCATTTGCTCTGCCCCTGGAAAATGCAAGTGGGTGTACTCGATTTGGGCTGCCTGGTGAAACAACCTGCAGTCACCAGCACCCTGAGTACCGTTCCTGAAGTGTGATGCCTAGCTAGGGAAACCCGGCCTTCGGAGGCTAGGTGGGAGCACATAAGTTAAACTTGTGGGGAAAGTCTTTGACCCATGACCAGTATGCTCGTGCTTGTGCGAGGGTTAGGCAGGAACTTCCCAACACAGGGTTTTTACCTTACCATAAGCCGTCCCTTTGGGCTGAAGCAGGCGGGGGGTCTGTATCACCGTCTGGGAAGCAGGGCCTCGGGGGAGTCTGCCACCTGACTGCCCTCCATCATAGCCAGCTGAGAAAATATGGCAAGGCTGATGGAACCCACTTACAAGGAAACGTTTCTCTTCAGAATAGGAGACTTTGCTACCAAACGTCAGCAGCTCCTCTCCCTCAGAGTGCTGTGCTGGTGTAGACTAGGGGAAGCTCCCACGGTCCCCAGCTTATGCACGGCCCTTTGCCCAGTTGCTTTCATCCGAGCAAGAGCCAGAGGGGCTGATCTCAACAAATAGGGCTGCACGCCGTGAGTCCTTCGGGTAGGGCAGTCCTGAGCCAATGTGCCACCTCAGGAATGAAAGCAAAGTTTCCTTGCCACAGGAAAGCACACCGAGGCCGGGTGTTTCCTCCATGAAACGGACGTGAGCCTGAGGGTGAGGCCTAGACTACACTGCGGAAAAGCTCGGGGTTACGGCTGTCTTTCTCCCTCTCTCGGTCCCATACCCTGGGCTCAGCCGTGGGGCAATGCTGAGTGGGAGAGGCTGCCTCTCTGCCGGACTCAGAAGGCTTCTTCCCTTTAGGGCGATTCCGTTTGTGTCTTACTTCGTGGAGGAGGAAAGAGGGCGCCTAGAGATAGTCTCACATGAAATACCTAACGACAGAGGGTCTGGAGGAGCTGGTTTCTCGGTGGAAGGAGCCAAAACGCCTGCATTCCTAAGGCCTCTTTCAGAACGGCCAGGCACTCTGCCCTCATAGGCCTAAGAACTGGAGATTGTGGCGGCACGGCAGCACTTGGAATCCTAGGATGCCGTGGACGTGCGACTCTCAAACCGGATGGAAGAAGCTTCCAAGCATAGTGTTCTGCCATCTACCCAAGAGAACCCAAGAGTCTGAGGCTGGTAGCGTTGTTGCTGGAGAGAACTGGCATCCCCGTGGGCCTGTCGGGTAATCTCCTGTTTCTGACGCTCTAAGGAAACTCTTCCCAAAAGCCTTGGGACCCGCTTCGAGAGAACAGCTGCGAAGCTGACGCACAGAACCTTAACCGAGATACCAGCCCTGGGTCCCAATCATCCATCTCTCTCTGGAGGTTACGTGGCCCACAGAGGGATTCAAGCAGGGAGTTTGCCTTGTACAACTTACACAGGAACCTGGGATGAGATGGAGGGCCACTCTACTTGCGCTCACACTACGTGGCCCGGAGAAGTTATCACGCAGCAGAATTCAACACCCTTCCTCTACACGTGTGTACCCAAAAGAAGCGCTGGGCAGTGGGTGTTCTCAGGCCAAGAGCAGCCCTTGTTCTGGGCTGCACCTGCTCTGTGGTTCAAAGGTTCTCTGACTCTGCTCCTTTGGAAGCATGTCAGAGCTGACGCTATCCCTGGGCTGCCAAAGCACAGAGGCATAGCGGTCTTTCACACTGAGGGCATGGGCTGGTTTCCCATTGACAAGGTGTATGTTGCCCCTCCCAGGCTGGAGGCATGTAAGTTGACACCATTTGCTCTGCCCCTGGAAAATGCAAGTGGGTGTACTCGATTTGGGCTGCCTGGTGAAACAACCTGCAGTCACCAGCACCCTGAGTACCGTTCCTGAAGTGTGATGCCTAGCTAGGGAAACCCGGCCTTCGGAGGCTAGGTGGGAGCACATAAGTTAAACTTGTGGGGAAAGTCTTTGACCCATGACCAGTATGCTCGTGCTTGTGCGAGGGTTAGGCAGGAACTTCCCAACACAGGGTTTTTACCTTACCATAAGCCGTCCCTTTGGGCTGAAGCAGGCGGGGGGTCTGTATCACCGTCTGGGAAGCAGGGCCTCGGGGGAGTCTGCCACCTGACTGCCCTCCATCATAGCCAGCTGAGAAAATATGGCAAGGCTGATGGAACCCACTTACAAGGAAACGTTTCTCTTCAGAATAGGAGACTTTGCTACCAAACGTCAGCAGCTCCTCTCCCTCAGAGTGCTGTGCTGGTGTAGACTAGGGGAAGCTCCCACGGTCCCCAGCTTATGCACGGCCCTTTGCCCAGTTGCTTTCATCCGAGCAAGAGCCAGAGGGGCTGATCTCAACAAATAGGGCTGCACGCCGTGAGTCCTTCGGGTAGGGCAGTCCTGAGCCAATGTGCCACCTCAGGAATGAAAGCAAAGTTTCCTTGCCACAGGAAAGCACACCGAGGCCGGGTGTTTCCTCCATGAAACGGACGTGAGCCTGAGGGTGAGGCCTAGACTACACTGTGGAAAAGCTCGGGGTTACGGCTGTCTTTCTCCCTCTCTCGGTCCCATACCCTGGGCTCAGCCGTGGGGCAATGCTGAGTGGGAGAGGCTGCCTCTCTGCCGGACTCAGAAGGCTTCTTCCCTTTAGGGCGATTCCGTTTGTGTCTTACTTCGTGGAGGAGGAAAGAGGGCGCCTAGAGATAGTCTCACATGAAATACCTAACGACAGAGGGTCTGGAGGAGCTGGTTTCTCGGTGGAAGGAGCCAAAACGCCTGCATTCCTAAGGCCTCTTTCAGAACGGCCAGGCACTCTGCCCTCATAGGCCTAAGAACTGGAGATTGTGGCGGCACGGCAGCACTTGGAATCCTAGGATGCCGTGGACGTGCGACTCTCAAACCGGATGGAAGAAGCTTCCAAGCATAGTGTTCTGCCATCTACCCAAGAGAACCCAAGAGTCTGAGGCTGGTAGCGTTGTTGCTGGAGAGAACTGGCATCCCCGTGGGCCTGTCGGGTAATCTCCTGTTTCTGACGCTCTAAGGAAACTCTTCCCAAAAGCCTTGGGACCCGCTTCGAGAGAACAGCTGCGAAGCTGACGCACAGAACCTTAACCGAGATACCAGCCCTGGGTCCCAATCATCCATCTCTCTCTGGAGGTTACGTGGCCCACAGAGGGATTCAAGCAGGGAGTTTGCCTTGTACAACTTACACAGGAACCTGGGATGAGATGGAGGGCCACTCTACTTGCGCTCACACTACGTGGCCCGGAGAAGTTATCACGCAGCAGAATTCAACACCCTTCCTCTACACGTGTGTACCCAAAAGAAGCGCTGGGCAGTGGGTGTTCTCAGGCCAAGAGCAGCCCTTGTTCTGGGCTGCACCTGCTCTGTGGTTCAAAGGTTCTCTGACTCTGCTCCTTTGGAAGCATGTCAGAGCTGACGCTATCCCTGGGCTGCCAAAGCACAGAGGCTTAGCGGCCTTTCACACTGAGGGCATGGGCTGGTTTCCCATTGACAAGGTGTATGTCGCCCCTCCCAGGCTGGAGGCATGTAAGTTGACACCATTTGCTCTGCCCCTGGAAAATGCAAGTGGGTGTACTCGATTTGGGCTGCCTGGTGAAACAACCTGCAGTCACCAGCACCCTGAGTACCGTTCCTGAAGTGTGATGCCTAGCTAGGGAAACCCGGCCTTCGGAGGCTAGGTGGGAGCACATATGTTAAACTTGTGGGGAAAGTCTTTGACCCATGACCAGTATGCTCGTGCTTGTGCGAGGGTTAGGCAGGAACTTCGCAACACAGGGTTTTTACCTTACCATAAGCCGTCCCTTTGGGCTGAAGCAGGCGGGGGGTCTGTATCACAGTCTGGGAAGCAGGGCCTCGGGGGAGTCTGCCACCTGACTGCCCTCCATCATAGGCAGCTGAGAAAATATGGCAAGGCTGATGGAACCCACTTACACGGAAACGTTTCTCTTCAGAATAGGAGACTTTGCTACCAAACGTCAGCAGCTCCTCTCCCTCAGAGTGCTGTGCTGGTGTAGACTAGGGGAAGCTCCCACGGTCCCCAGCTTATGCACGGCCCTTTGCCCAGTTGCTTTCATCCGAGCAAGAGCCAGAGGGGCTGATCTCAACAAATAGGGCTGCACGCCGTGAGTCCTTCGGGTAGGGCAGTCCTGAGCCAATGTGCCACCTCAGGAATGAAAGCAAAGTTTCCTTGCCACAGGAAAGCACACCGAGGCCGGGTGTTTCCTCCATGAAACGGACGTGAGCTTGAGGGTGAGGCCTAGACTACACTGTGGAAAAGCTCGGGGTTACGGCTGTCTTTCTCCCTCTCTCGGTCCCATACCCTGGGCTCAGCCGTGGGGCAATGCTGAGTGGGAGAGGCTGCCTCTCTGCCGGACTCAGAAGGCTTCTTCCCTTTAGGGCGATTCCGTTTGTGTCTTACTTCGTGGAGGAGGAAAGAGGGCGCCTAGAGATAGTCTCACATGAAATACCTAACGACAGAGGGTCTGGAGGAGCTGGTTTCTCGGTGGAAGGAGCCAAAACGCCTGCATTCCTAAGGCCTCTTTCAGAACGGCCAGGCACTCTGCCCTCATAGGCCTAAGAACTGGAGATTGTGGCGGCACGGCAGCACTTGGAATCCTAGGATGCCGTGGACGTGCGACTCTCAAACCGGATGGAAGAAGCTTCCAAGCATAGTGTTCTGCCATCTACCCAAGAGAACCCAAGAGTCTGAGGCTGGTAGCGTTGTTGCTGGAGAGAACTGGCATCCCCGTGGGCCTGTCGGGTAATCTCCTGTTTCTGACGCTCTAAGGAAACTCTTCCCAAAAGCCTTGGGACCCGCTTCGAGAGAACAGCTGCGAAGCTGACGCACAGAACCTTAACCGAGATACCAGCCCTGGGTCCCAATCATCCATCTCTCTCTGGAGGTTACGTGGCCCACAGAGGGATTCAAGCAGGGAGTTTGCCTTGTACAACTTACACAGGAACCTGGGATGAGATGGAGGGCCACTCTACTTGCGCTCACACTACGTGGCCCGGAGAAGTTATCACGCAGCAGAATTCAACACCCTTCCTCTACACGTGTGTACCCAAAAGAAGCGCTGGGCAGTGGGTGTTCTCAGGCCAAGAGCAGCCCTTGTTCTGGGCTGCACCTGCTCTGTGGTTCAAAGGTTCTCTGACTCTGCTCCTTTGGAAGCATGTCAGAGCTGACGCTATCCCTGGGCTGCCAAAGCACAGAGGCATAGCGGCCTTTCACACTGAGGGCATGGGCTGGTTTCCCATTGACAAGGTGTATGTCGCCCCTCCCAGGCTGGAGGCATGTAAGTTGACACCATTTGCTCTGCCCCTGGAAAATGCAAGTGGGTGTACTCGATTTGGGCTGCCTGGTGAAACAACCTGCAGTCACCAGCACCCTGAGTACCGTTCCTGAAGTGTGATGCCTAGCTAGGGAAACCCGGCCTTCGGAGGCTAGGTGGGAGCACATATGTTAAACTTGTGGGGAAAGTCTTTGACCCATGACCAGTATGCTCGTGCTTGTGCGAGGGTTAGGCAGGAACTTCGCAACACAGGGTTTTTACCTTACCATAAGCCGTCCCTTTGGGCTGAAGCAGGCGGGGGGTCTGTATCACAGTCTGGGAAGCAGGGCCTCGGGGGAGTCTGCCACCTGACTGCCCTCCATCATAGCCAGCTGAGAAAATATGGCAAGGCTGATGGAACCCACTTACACGGAAACGTTTCTCTTCAGAATAGGAGACTTTGCTACCAAACGTCAGCAGCTCCTCTCCCTCAGAGTGCTGTGCTGGTGTAGAGTAGGGGAAGCTCCCACGGTCCCCAGCTTATGCACGGCCCTTTGCCCAGTTGCTTTCATCCGAGCAAGAGCCAGAGGGGCTGATCTCAACAAATAGGGCTGCACGCCGTGAGTCCTTCGGGTAGGGCAGTCCTGAGCCAATGTGCCACCTCAGGAATGAAAGCAAAGTTTCCTTGCCACAGGAAAGCACACCGAGGCCGGGTGTTTCCTCCATGAAACGGACGTGAGCCTGAGGGTGAGGCCTAGACTACACTGCGGAAAAGCTCGGGGTTACGGCTGTCTTTCTCCCTCTCTCGGTCCCATACCCTGGGCTCAGCCGTGGGGCAATGCTGAGTGGGAGAGGCTGCCTCTCTGCCGGACTCAGAAGGCTTCTTCCCTTTAGGGCGATTCCGTTTGTGTCTTACTTCGTGGAGGAGGAAAGAGGGCGCCTAGAGATAGTCTCACATGAAATACCTAACGACAGAGGGTCTGGAGGAGCTGGTTTCTCGGTGGAAGGAGCCAAAACGCCTGCATTCCTAAGGCCTCTTTCAGAACGGCCAGGCACTCTGCCCTCATAGGCCTAAGAACTGGAGATTGTGGCGGCACGGCAGCACTTGGAATCCTAGGATGCCGTGGACGTGCGACTCTCAAACCGGATGGAAGAAGCTTCCAAGCATAGTGTTCTGCCATCTACCCAAGAGAACCCAAGAGTCTGAGGCTGGTAGCGTTGTTGCTGGAGAGAACTGGCATCCCCGTGGGCCTGTCGGGTAATCTCCTGTTTCTGACGCTCTAAGGAAACTCTTCCCAAAAGCCTTGGGACCCGCTTCGAGAGAACAGCTGCGAAGCTGACGCACAGAACCTTAACCGAGATACCAGCCCTGGGTCCCAATCATCCATCTCTCTCTGGAGGTTACGTGGCCCACAGAGGGATTCAAGCAGGGAGTTTGCCTTGTACAACTTACACAGGAACCTGGGATGAGATGGAGGGCCACTCTACTTGCGCTCACACTACGTGGCCCGGAGAAGTTATCACGCAGCAGAATTCAACACCCTTCCTCTACACGTGTGTACCCAAAAGAAGCGCTGGGCAGTGGGTGTTCTCAGGCCAAGAGCAGCCCTTGTTCTGGGCTGCACCTGCTCTGTGGTTCAAAGGTTCTCTGACTCTGCTCCTTTGGAAGCATGTCAGAGCTGACGCTATCCCTGGGCTGCCAAAGCACAGAGGCATAGCGGTCTTTCACACTGAGGGCATGGGCTGGTTTCCCATTGACAAGGTGTATGTTGCCCCTCCCAGGCTGGAGGCATGTAAGTTGACACCATTTGCTCTGCCCCTGGAAAATGCAAGTGGGTGTACTCGATTTGGGCTGCCTGGTGAAACAACCTGCAGTCACCAGCACCCTGAGTACCGTTCCTGAAGTGTGATGCCTAGCTAGGGAAACCCGGCCTTCGGAGGCTAGGTGGGAGCACATAAGTTAAACTTGTGGGGAAAGTCTTTGACCCATGACCAGTATGCTCGTGCTTGTGCGAGGGTTAGGCAGGAACTTCCCAACACAGGGTTTTTACCTTACCATAAGCCGTCCCTTTGGGCTGAAGCAGGCGGGGGGTCTGTATCACCGTCTGGGAAGCAGGGCCTCGGGGGAGTCTGCCACCTGACTGCCCTCCATCATAGCCAGCTGAGAAAATATGGCAAGGCTGATGGAACCCACTTACAAGGAAACGTTTCTCTTCAGAATAGGAGACTTTGCTACCAAACGTCAGCAGCTCCTCTCCCTCAGAGTGCTGTGCTGGTGTAGACTAGGGGAAGCTCCCACGGTCCCCAGCTTATGCACGGCCCTTTGCCCAGTTGCTTTCATCCGAGCAAGAGCCAGAGGGGCTGATCTCAACAAATAGGGCTGCACGCCGTGAGTCCTTCGGGTAGGGCAGTCCTGAGCCAATGTGCCACCTCAGGAATGAAAGCAAAGTTTCCTTGCCACAGGAAAGCACACCGAGGCCGGGTGTTTCCTCCATGAAACGGACGTGAGCCTGAGGGTGAGGCCTAGACTACACTGTGGAAAAGCTCGGGGTTACGGCTGTCTTTCTCCCTCTCTCGGTCCCATACCCTGGGCTCAGCCGTGGGGCAATGCTGAGTGGGAGAGGCTGCCTCTCTGCCGGACTCAGAAGGCTTCTTCCCTTTAGGGCGATTCCGTTTGTGTCTTACTTCGTGGAGGAGGAAAGAGGGCGCCTAGAGATAGTCTCACATGAAATACCTAACGACAGAGGGTCTGGAGGAGCTGGTTTCTCGGTGGAAGGAGCCAAAACGCCTGCATTCCTAAGGCCTCTTTCAGAACGGCCAGGCACTCTGCCCTCATAGGCCTAAGAACTGGAGATTGTGGCGGCACGGCAGCACTTGGAATCCTAGGATGCCGTGGACGTGCGACTCTCAAACCGGATGGAAGAAGCTTCCAAGCATAGTGTTCTGCCATCTACCCAAGAGAACCCAAGAGTCTGAGGCTGGTAGCGTTGTTGCTGGAGAGAACTGGCATCCCCGTGGGCCTGTCGGGTAATCTCCTGTTTCTGACGCTCTAAGGAAACTCTTCCCAAAAGCCTTGGGACCCGCTTCGAGAGAACAGCTGCGAAGCTGACGCACAGAACCTTAACCGAGATACCAGCCCTGGGTCCCAATCATCCATCTCTCTCTGGAGGTTACGTGGCCCACAGAGGGATTCAAGCAGGGAGTTTGCCTTGTACAACTTACACAGGAACCTGGGATGAGATGGAGGGCCACTCTACTTGCGCTCACACTACGTGGCCCGGAGAAGTTATCACGCAGCAGAATTCAACACCCTTCCTCTACACGTGTGTACCCAAAAGAAGCGCTGGGCAGTGGGTGTTCTCAGGCCAAGAGCAGCCCTTGTTCTGGGCTGCACCTGCTCTGTGGTTCAAAGGTTCTCTGACTCTGCTCCTTTGGAAGCATGTCAGAGCTGACGCTATCCCTGGGCTGCCAAAGCACAGAGGCATAGCGGCCTTTCACACTGAGGGCATGGGCTGGTTTCCCATTGACAAGGTGTATGTCGCCCCTCCCAGGCTGGAGGCATGTAAGTTGACACCATTTGCTCTGCCCCTGGAAAATGCAAGTGGGTGTACTCGATTTGGGCTGCCTGGTGAAACAACCTGCAGTCACCAGCACCCTGAGTACCGTTCCTGAAGTGTGATGCCTAGCTAGGGAAACCCGGCCTTCGGAGGCTAGGTGGGAGCACATATGTTAAACTTGTGGGGAAAGTCTTTGACCCATGACCAGTATGCTCGTGCTTGTGCGAGGGTTAGGCAGGAACTTCCCAACACAGGGTTTTTACCTTACCATAAGCCGTCCCTTTGGGCTGAAGCAGGCGGGGGGTCTGTATCACCGTCTGGGAAGCAGGGCCTCGGGGGAGTCTGCCACCTGACTGCCCTCCATCATAGCCAGCTGAGAAAATATGGCAAGGCTGATGGAACCCACTTACACGGAAACGTTTCTCTTCAGAATAGGAGACTTTGCTACCAAACGTCAGCAGCTCCTCTCCCTCAGAGTGCTGTGCTGGTGTAGACTAGGGGAAGCTCCCACGGTCCCCAGCTTATGCACGGCCCTTTGCCCAGTTGCTTTCATCCGAGCAAGAGCCAGAGGGGCTGATCTCAACAAATAGGGCTGCACGCCGTGAGTCCTTCGGGTAGGGCAGTCCTGAGCCAATGTGCCACCTCAGGAATGAAAGCAAAGTTTCCTTGCCACAGGAAAGCACACCGAGGCCGGGTGTTTCCTCCATGAAACGGACGTGAGCTTGAGGGTGAGGCCTAGACTACACTGTGGAAAAGCTCGGGGTTACGGCTGTCTTTCTCCCTCTCTCGGTCCCATACCCTGGGCTCAGCCGTGGGGCAATGCTGAGTGGGAGAGGCTGCCTCTCTGCCGGACTCAGAAGGCTTCTTCCCTTTAGGGCGATTCCGTTTGTGTCTTACTTCGTGGAGGAGGAAAGAGGGCGCCTAGAGATAGTCTCACATGAAATACCTAACGACAGAGGGTCTGGAGGAGCTGGTTTCTCGGTGGAAGGAGCCAAAACGCCTGCATTCCTAAGGCCTCTTTCAGAACGGCCAGGCACTCTGCCCTCATAGGCCTAAGAACTGGAGATTGTGGCGGCACGGCAGCACTTGGAATCCTAGGATGCCGTGGACGTGCGACTCTCAAACCGGATGGAAGAAGCTTCCAAGCATAGTGTTCTGCCATCTACCCAAGAGAACCCAAGAGTCTGAGGCTGGTAGCGTTGTTGCTGGAGAGAACTGGCATCCCCGTGGGCCTGTCGGGTAATCTCCTGTTTCTGACGCTCTAAGGAAACTCTTCCCAAAAGCCTTGGGACCCGCTTCGAGAGAACAGCTGCGAAGCTGACGCACAGAACCTTAACCGAGATACCAGCCCTGGGTCCCAATCATCCATCTCTCTCTGGAGGTTACGTGGCCCACAGAGGGATTCAAGCAGGGAGTTTGCCTTGTACAACTTACACAGGAACCTGGGATGAGATGGAGGGCCACTCTACTTGCGCTCACACTACGTGGCCCGGAGAAGTTATCACGCAGCAGAATTCAACACCCTTCCTCTACACGTGTGTACCCAAAAGAAGCGCTGGGCAGTGGGTGTTCTCAGGCCAAGAGCAGCCCTTGTTCTGGGCTGCACCTGCTCTGTGGTTCAAAGGTTCTCTGACTCTGCTCCTTTGGAAGCATGTCAGAGCTGACGCTATCCCTGGGCTGCCAAAGCACAGAGGCATAGCGGCCTTTCACACTGAGGGCATGGGCTGGTTTCCCATTGACAAGGTGTATGTTGCCCCTCCCAGGCTGGAGGCATGTAAGTTGACACCATTTGCTCTGCCCCTGGAAAATGCAAGTGGGTGTACTCGATTTGGGCTGCCTGGTGAAACAACCTGCAGTCACCAGCACCCTGAGTACCGTTCCTGAAGTGTGATGCCTAGCTAGGGAAACCCGGCCTTCGGAGGCTAGGTGGGAGCACATATGTTAAACTTGTGGGGAAAGTCTTTGACCCATGACCAGTATGCTCGTGCTTGTGCGAGGGTTAGGCAGGAACTTCCCAACACAGGGTTTTTACCTTACCATAAGCCGTCCCTTTGGGCTGAAGCAGGCGGGGGGTCTGTATCACCGTCTGGGAAGCAGGGCCTCGGGGGAGTCTGCCACCTGACTGCCCTCCATCATAGCCAGCTGAGAAAATATGGCAAGGCTGATGGAACCCACTTACACGGAAACGTTTCTCTTCAGAATAGGAGACTTTGCTACCAAACGTCAGCAGCTCCTCTCCCTCAGAGTGCTGTGCTGGTGTAGACTAGGGGAAGCTCCCACGGTCCCCAGCTTATGCACGGCCCTTTGCCCAGTTGCTTTCATCCGAGCAAGAGCCAGAGGGGCTGATCTCAACAAATAGGGCTGCACGCCGTGAGTCCTTCGGGTAGGGCAGTCCTGAGCCAATGTGCCACCTCAGGAATGAAAGCAAAGTTTCCTTGCCACAGGAAAGCACACCGAGGCCGGGTGTTTCCTCCATGAAACGGACGTGAGCTTGAGGGTGAGGCCTAGACTACACTGTGGAAAAGCTCGGGGTTACGGCTGTCTTTCTCCCTCTCTCGGTCCCATACCCTGGGCTCAGCCGTGGGGCAATGCTGAGTGGGAGAGGCTGCCTCTCTGCCGGACTCAGAAGGCTTCTTCCCTTTAGGGCGATTCCGTTTGTGTCTTACTTCGTGGAGGAGGAAAGAGGGCGCCTAGAGATAGTCTCACATGAAATACCTAACGACAGAGGGTCTGGAGGAGCTGGTTTCTCGGTGGAAGGAGCCAAAACGCCTGCATTCCTAAGGCCTCTTTCAGAACGGCCAGGCACTCTGCCCTCATAGGCCTAAGAACTGGAGATTGTGGCGGCACGGCAGCACTTGGAATCCTAGGATGCCGTGGACGTGCGACTCTCAAACCGGATGGAAGAAGCTTCCAAGCATAGTGTTCTGCCATCTACCCAAGAGAACCCAAGAGTCTGAGGCTGGTAGCGTTGTTGCTGGAGAGAACTGGCATCCCCGTGGGCCTGTCGGGTAATCTCCTGTTTCTGACGCTCTAAGGAAACTCTTCCCAAAAGCCTTGGGACCCGCTTCGAGAGAACAGCTGCGAAGCTGACGCACAGAACCTTAACCGAGATACCAGCCCTGGGTCCCAATCATCCATCTCTCTCTGGAGGTTACGTGGCCCACAGAGGGATTCAAGCAGGGAGTTTGCCTTGTACAACTTACACAGGAACCTGGGATGAGATGGAGGGCCACTCTACTTGCGCTCACACTACGTGGCCCGGAGAAGTTATCACGCAGCAGAATTCAACACCCTTCCTCTACACGTGTGTACCCAAAAGAAGCGCTGGGCAGTGGGTGTTCTCAGGCCAAGAGCAGCCCTTGTTCTGGGCTGCACCTGCTCTGTGGTTCAAAGGTTCTCTGACTCTGCTCCTTTGGAAGCATGTCAGAGCTGACGCTATCCCTGGGCTGCCAAAGCACAGAGGCATAGCGGCCTTTCACACTGAGGGCATGGGCTGGTTTCCCATTGACAAGGTGTATGTTGCCCCTCCCAGGCTGGAGGCATGTAAGTTGACACCATTTGCTCTGCCCCTGGAAAATGCAAGTGGGTGTACTCGATTTGGGCTGCCTGGTGAAACAACCTGCAGTCACCAGCACCCTGAGTACCGTTCCTGAAGTGTGATGCCTAGCTAGGGAAACCCGGCCTTCGGAGGCTAGGTGGGAGCACATATGTTAAACTTGTGGGGAAAGTCTTTGACCCATGACCAGTATGCTCGTGCTTGTGCGAGGGTTAGGCAGGAACTTCCCAACACAGGGTTTTTACCTTACCATAAGCCGTCCCTTTGGGCTGAAGCAGGCGGGGGGTCTGTATCACCGTCTGGGAAGCAGGGCCTCGGGGGAGTCTGCCACCTGACTGCCCTCCATCATAGCCAGCTGAGAAAATATGGCAAGGCTGATGGAACCCACTTACACGGAAACGTTTCTCCTCAGAATAGGAGACTTTGCTACCAAACGTCAGCAGCTCCTCTCCCTCAGAGTGCTGTGCTGGTGTAGACTAGGGGAAGCTCCCACGGTCCCCAGCTTATGCACGGCCCTTTGCCCAGTTGCTTTCATCCGAGCAAGAGCCAGAGGGGCTGATCTCAACAAATAGGGCTGCACGCCGTGAGTCCTTCGGGTAGGGCAGTCCTGAGCCAATGTGCCACCTCAGGAATGAAAGCAAAGTTTCCTTGCCACAGGAAAGCACACCGAGGCCGGGTGTTTCCTCCATGAAACGGACGTGAGCTTGAGGGTGAGGCCTAGACTACACTGTGGAAAAGCTCGGGGTTACGGCTGTCTTTCTCCCTCTCTCGGTCCCATACCCTGGGCTCAGCCGTGGGGCAATGCTGAGTGGGAGAGGCTGCCTCTCTGCCGGACTCAGAAGGCTTCTTCCCTTTAGGGCGATTCCGTTTGTGTCTTACTTCGTGGAGGAGGAAAGAGGGCGCCTAGAGATAGTCTCACATGAAATACCTAACGACAGAGGGTCTGGAGGAGCTGGTTTCTCGGTGGAAGGAGCCAAAACGCCTGCATTCCTAAGGCCTCTTTCAGAACGGCCAGGCACTCTGCCCTCATAGGCCTAAGAACTGGAGATTGTGGCGGCACGGCAGCACTTGGAATCCTAGGATGCCGTGGACGTGCGACTCTCAAACCGGATGGAAGAAGCTTCCAAGCATAGTGTTCTGCCATCTACCCAAGAGAACCCAAGAGTCTGAGGCTGGTAGCGTTGTTGCTGGAGAGAACTGGCATCCCCGTGGGCCTGTCGGGTAATCTCCTGTTTCTGACGCTCTAAGGAAACTCTTCCCAAAAGCCTTGGGACCCGCTTCGAGAGAACAGCTGCGAAGCTGACGCACAGAACCTTAACCGAGATACCAGCCCTGGGTCCCAATCATCCATCTCTCTCTGGAGGTTACGTGGCCCACAGAGGGATTCAAGCAGGGAGTTTGCCTTGTACAACTTACGCAGGAACCTGGGATGAGATGGAGGGCCACTCTACTTGCGCTCACACTACGTGGCCCGGAGAAGTTATCACGCAGCAGAATTCAACACCCTTCCTCTACACGTGTGTACCCAAAAGAAGCGCTGGGCAGTGGGTGTTCTCAGGCCAAGAGCAGCCCTTGTTCTGGGCTGCACCTGCTCTGTGGTTCAAAGGTTCTCTGACTCTGCTCCTTTGGAAGCATGTCAGAGCTGACGCTATCCCTGGGCTGCCAAAGCACAGAGGCATAGCGGCCTTTCACACTGAGGGCATGGGCTGGTTTCCCATTGACAAGGTGTATGTTGCCCCTCCCAGGCTGGAGGCATGTAAGTTGACACCATTTGCTCTGCCCCTGGAAAATGCAAGTGGGTGTACTCGATTTGGGCTGCCTGGTGAAACAACCTGCAGTCACCAGCACCCTGAGTACCGTTCCTGAAGTGTGATGCCTAGCTAGGGAAACCCGGCCTTCGGAGGCTAGGTGGGAGCACATATGTTAAACTTGTGGGGAAAGTCTTTGACCCATGACCAGTATGCTCGTGCTTGTGCGAGGGTTAGGCAGGAACTTCCCAACACAGGGTTTTTACCTTACCATAAGCCGTCCCTTTGGGCTGAAGCAGGCGGGGGGTCTGTATCACCGTCTGGGAAGCAGGGCCTCGGGGGAGTCTGCCACCTGACTGCCCTCCATCATAGCCAGCTGAGAAAATATGGCAAGGCTGATGGAACCCACTTACACGGAAACGTTTCTCCTCAGAATAGGAGACTTTGCTACCAAACGTCAGCAGCTCCTCTCCCTCAGAGTGCTGTGCTGGTGTAGACTAGGGGAAGCTCCCACGGTCCCCAGCTTATGCACGGCCCTTTGCCCAGTTGCTTTCATCCGAGCAAGAGCCAGAGGGGCTGATCTCAACAAATAGGGCTGCACGCCGTGAGTCCTTCGGGTAGGGCAGTCCTGAGCCAATGTGCCACCTCAGGAATGAAAGCAAAGTTTCCTTGCCACAGGAAAGCACACCGAGGCCGGGTGTTTCCTCCATGAAACGGACGTGAGCTTGAGGGTGAGGCCTAGACTACACTGTGGAAAAGCTCGGGGTTACGGCTGTCTTTCTCCCTCTCTCGGTCCCATACCCTGGGCTCAGCCGTGGGGCAATGCTGAGTGGGAGAGGCTGCCTCTCTGCCGGACTCAGAAGGCTTCTTCCCTTTAGGGCGATTCCGTTTGTGTCTTACTTCGTGGAGGAGGAAAGAGGGCGCCTAGAGATAGTCTCACATGAAATACCTAACGACAGAGGGTCTGGAGGAGCTGGTTTCTCGGTGGAAGGAGCCAAAACGCCTGCATTCCTAAGGCCTCTTTCAGAACGGCCAGGCACTCTGCCCTCATAGGCCTAAGAACTGGAGATTGTGGCGGCACGGCAGCACTTGGAATCCTAGGATGCCGTGGACGTGCGACTCTCAAACCGGATGGAAGAAGCTTCCAAGCATAGTGTTCTGCCATCTACCCAAGAGAACCCAAGAGTCTGAGGCTGGTAGCGTTGTTGCTGGAGAGAACTGGCATCCCCGTGGGCCTGTCGGGTAATCTCCTGTTTCTGACGCTCTAAGGAAACTCTTCCCAAAAGCCTTGGGACCCGCTTCGAGAGAACAGCTGCGAAGCTGACGCACAGAACCTTAACCGAGATACCAGCCCTGGGTCCCAATCATCCATCTCTCTCTGGAGGTTACGTGGCCCACAGAGGGATTCAAGCAGGGAGTTTGCCTTGTACAACTTACGCAGGAACCTGGGATGAGATGGAGGGCCACTCTACTTGCGCTCACACTACGTGGCCCGGAGAAGTTATCACGCAGCAGAATTCAACACCCTTCCTCTACACGTGTGTACCCAAAAGAAGCGCTGGGCAGTGGGTGTTCTCAGGCCAAGAGCAGCCCTTGTTCTGGGCTGCACCTGCTCTGTGGTTCAAAGGTTCTCTGACTCTGCTCCTTTGGAAGCATGTCAGAGCTGACGCTATCCCTGGGCTGCCAAAGCACAGAGGCATAGCGGCCTTTCACACTGAGGGCATGGGCTGGTTTCCCATTGACAAGGTGTATGTTGCCCCTCCCAGGCTGGAGGCATGTAAGTTGACACCATTTGCTCTGCCCCTGGAAAATGCAAGTGGGTGTACTCGATTTGGGCTGCCTGGTGAAACAACCTGCAGTCACCAGCACCCTGAGTACCGTTCCTGAAGTGTGATGCCTAGCTAGGGAAACCCGGCCTTCGGAGGCTAGGTGGGAGCACATATGTTAAACTTGTGGGGAAAGTCTTTGACCCATGACCAGTATGCTCGTGCTTGTGCGAGGGTTAGGCAGGAACTTCCCAACACAGGGTTTTTACCTTACCATAAGCCGTCCCTTTGGGCTGAAGCAGGCGGGGGGTCTGTATCACCGTCTGGGAAGCAGGGCCTCGGGGGAGTCTGCCACCTGACTGCCCTCCATCATAGCCAGCTGAGAAAATATGGCAAGGCTGATGGAACCCACTTACACGGAAACGTTTCTCCTCAGAATAGGAGACTTTGCTACCAAACGTCAGCAGCTCCTCTCCCTCAGAGTGCTGTGCTGGTGTAGACTAGGGGAAGCTCCCACGGTCCCCAGCTTATGCACGGCCCTTTGCCCAGTTGCTTTCATCCGAGCAAGAGCCAGAGGGGCTGATCTCAACAAATAGGGCTGCACGCCGTGAGTCCTTCGGGTAGGGCAGTCCTGAGCCAATGTGCCACCTCAGGAATGAAAGCAAAGTTTCCTTGCCACAGGAAAGCACACCGAGGCCGGGTGTTTCCTCCATGAAACGGACGTGAGCTTGAGGGTGAGGCCTAGACTACACTGTGGAAAAGCTCGGGGTTACGGCTGTCTTTCTCCCTCTCTCGGTCCCATACCCTGGGCTCAGCCGTGGGGCAATGCTGAGTGGGAGAGGCTGCCTCTCTGCCGGACTCAGAAGGCTTCTTCCCTTTAGGGCGATTCCGTTTGTGTCTTACTTCGTGGAGGAGGAAAGAGGGCGACTAGAGATAGTCTCACATGAAATACCTAACGACAGAGGGTCTGGAGGAGCTGGTTTCTCGGTGGAAGGAGCCAAAACGCCTGCATTCCTAAGGCCTCTTTCAGAACGGCCAGGCACTCTGCCCTCATAGGCCTAAGAACTGGAGATTGTGGCGGCACGGCAGCACTTGGAATCCTAGGATGCCGTGGACGTGCGACTCTCAAACCGGATGGAAGAAGCTTCCAAGCATAGTGTTCTGCCATCTACCCAAGAGAACCCAAGAGTCTGAGGCTGGTAGCGTTGTTGCTGGAGAGAACTGGCATCCCCGTGGGCCTGTCGGGTAATCTCCTGTTTCTGACGCTCTAAGGAAACTCTTCCCAAAAGCCTTGGGACCCGCTTCGAGAGAACAGCTGCGAAGCTGACGCACAGAACCTTAACCGAGATACCAGCCCTGGGTCCCAATCATCCATCTCTCTCTGGAGGTTACGTGGCCCACAGAGGGATTCAAGCAGGGAGTTTGCCTTGTACAACTTACGCAGGAACCTGGGATGAGATGGAGGGCCACTCTACTTGCGCTCACACTACGTGGCCCGGAGAAGTTATCACGCAGCAGAATTCAACACCCTTCCTCTACACGTGTGTACCCAAAAGAAGCGCTGGGCAGTGGGTGTTCTCAGGCCAAGAGCAGCCCTTGTTCTGGGCTGCACCTGCTCTGTGGTTCAAAGGTTCTCTGACTCTGCTCCTTTGGAAGCATGTCAGAGCTGACGCTATCCCTGGGCTGCCAAAGCACAGAGGCATAGCGGCCTTTCACACTGAGGGCATGGGCTGGTTTCCCATTGACAAGGTGTATGTTGCCCCTCCCAGGCTGGAGGCATGTAAGTTGACACCATTTGCTCTGCCCCTGGAAAATGCAAGTGGGTGTACTCGATTTGGGCTGCCTGGTGAAACAACCTGCAGTCACCAGCACCCTGAGTACCGTTCCTGAAGTGTGATGCCTAGCTAGGGAAACCCGGCCTTCGGAGGCTAGGTGGGAGCACATATGTTAAACTTGTGGGGAAAGTCTTTGACCCATGACCAGTATGCTCGTGCTTGTGCGAGGGTTAGGCAGGAACTTCCCAACACAGGGTTTTTACCTTACCATAAGCCGTCCCTTTGGGCTGAAGCAGGCGGGGGGTCTGTATCACCGTCTGGGAAGCAGGGCCTCGGGGGAGTCTGCCACCTGACTGCCCTCCATCATAGCCAGCTGAGAAAATATGGCAAGGCTGATGGAACCCACTTACACGGAAACGTTTCTCCTCAGAATAGGAGACTTTGCTACCAAACGTCAGCAGCTCCTCTCCCTCAGAGTGCTGTGCTGGTGTAGACTAGGGGAAGCTCCCACGGTCCCCAGCTTATGCACGGCCCTTTGCCCAGTTGCTTTCATCCGAGCAAGAGCCAGAGGGGCTGATCTCAACAAATAGGGCTGCACGCCGTGAGTCCTTCGGGTAGGGCAGTCCTGAGCCAATGTGCCACCTCAGGAATGAAAGCAAAGTTTCCTTGCCACAGGAAAGCACACCGAGGCCGGGTGTTTCCTCCATGAAACGGACGTGAGCTTGAGGGTGAGGCCTAGACTACACTGTGGAAAAGCTCGGGGTTACGGCTGTCTTTCTCCCTCTCTCGGTCCCATACCCTGGGCTCAGCCGTGGGGCAATGCTGAGTGGGAGAGGCTGCCTCTCTGCCGGACTCAGAAGGCTTCTTCCCTTTAGGGCGATTCCGTTTGTGTCTTACTTCGTGGAGGAGGAAAGAGGGCGCCTAGAGATAGTCTCACATGAAATACCTAACGACAGAGGGTCTGGAGGAGCTGGTTTCTCGGTGGAAGGAGCCAAAACGCCTGCATTCCTAAGGCCTCTTTCAGAACGGCCAGGCACTCTGCCCTCATAGGCCTAAGAACTGGAGATTGTGGCGGCACGGCAGCACTTGGAATCCTAGGATGCCGTGGACGTGCGACTCTCAAACCGGATGGAAGAAGCTTCCAAGCATAGTGTTCTGCCATCTACCCAAGAGAACCCAAGAGTCTGAGGCTGGTAGCGTTGTTGCTGGAGAGAACTGGCATCCCCGTGGGCCTGTCGGGTAATCTCCTGTTTCTGACGCTCTAAGGAAACTCTTCCCAAAAGCCTTGGGACCCGCTTCGAGAGAACAGCTGCGAAGCTGACGCACAGAACCTTAACCGAGATACCAGCCCTGGGTCCCAATCATCCATCTCTCTCTGGAGGTTACGTGGCCCACAGAGGGATTCAAGCAGGGAGTTTGCCTTGTACAACTTACGCAGGAACCTGGGATGAGATGGAGGGCCACTCTACTTGCGCTCACACTACGTGGCCCGGAGAAGTTATCACGCAGCAGAATTCAACACCCTTCCTCTACACGTGTGTACCCAAAAGAAGCGCTGGGCAGTGGGTGTTCTCAGGCCAAGAGCAGCCCTTGTTCTGGGCTGCACCTGCTCTGTGGTTCAAAGGTTCTCTGACTCTGCTCCTTTGGAAGCATGTCAGAGCTGACGCTATCCCTGGGCTGCCAAAGCACAGAGGCATAGCGGCCTTTCACACTGAGGGCATGGGCTGGTTTCCCATTGACAAGGTGTATGTTGCCCCTCCCAGGCTGGAGGCATGTAAGTTGACACCATTTGCTCTGCCCCTGGAAAATGCAAGTGGGTGTACTCGATTTGGGCTGCCTGGTGAAACAACCTGCAGTCACCAGCACCCTGAGTACCGTTCCTGAAGTGTGATGCCTAGCTAGGGAAACCCGGCCTTCGGAGGCTAGGTGGGAGCACATATGTTAAACTTGTGGGGAAAGTCTTTGACCCATGACCAGTATGCTCGTGCTTGTGCGAGGGTTAGGCAGGAACTTCCCAACACAGGGTTTTTACCTTACCATAAGCCGTCCCTTTGGGCTGAAGCAGGCGGGGGGTCTGTATCACCGTCTGGGAAGCAGGGCCTCGGGGGAGTCTGCCACCTGACTGCCCTCCATCATAGCCAGCTGAGAAAATATGGCAAGGCTGATGGAACCCACTTACACGGAAACGTTTCTCTTCAGAATAGGAGACTTTGCTACCAAACGTCAGCAGCTCC
>NW_027175726.1:0-43691 GCF_028021215.1 Eschrichtius robustus | reverse complement strand
TTTTAGACACTAGGAGAAGATAAAGAACACACCGATTATCCTGAAATCACATTAGGATTCTCTTTTTAACCTGTTCCTTAATACACTAGTGCTTAGGAAATCTATTGGAGGCAGAAGCAGTCAAGGGTAGCTTAGGGTTAGGGTTACGGTTAGGGTTAGGGTTAGGGTATAGCTTAGGGTACGGGTTCGGGTACGGGTTCGGGTACGGCGTAGGGTATGGGTTAGGGTTAGGGTTAGGGTTAGTTTGAGGGTTAGGGCTCGATTTAGGGTACGGGTTAGGATTAGGGTACGTGTTAGGGTTAGGGTAGGGGTTAGGGTTAGGGTACGCGTTAGGGTTAGGGTAGTTATTAAACCTATCCCACTCTCTAGATACCCCTTAGCACGTCAAGGAATATCATTTGGGGGTCCAGCCATGGAGAAGAGTTTAGACACTAGGAGAAGATAAGGAACAGACCCATTATCAAGAAATCACATTAGGATTCTCTTTTTAACCTGTTCCTTAAAACACTAGTGCTTAGGAAATCTATTGGAGGCAGAAGCAGTCAAGGGTAGCTTAGGGTTAGGGTTAGGGTTAGGGTACGGCTTAGGGTACGGGTTCGGGTACGGGTTCGGGTACGGGTTCGGGTACGGCGTAGGGTATGGGTTAGGTTTAGGGTTAGGGTTAGTTTGAGGGTTAGGGCTCGGTTTAGGTTACGGGTTAGGATTAGGGTACGTGTTAGGGTTATGGTAGGGGTTAGGGTTAGGGTACGCGTTAGGGTTAGGGTAGTTATTAAACATATCCCACTCTCTAGATACCCCTTAGCACGTCAAGGAATATTATTTGGGGGTCCAGCCATGGAGAAGAGTTTAGACACTAGGAGAAGATAAGGAACACACCCATTATCAATAAATCACATTAGGATTGTCTTTTTAACCTGTTCCTTAAAACACTAGTGCTTAGGAAATCTATTGGAGGCAGAAGCAGTCAAGGGTAGCTTAGGGTTAGGGTTTGGGTTAGGGTACGGCTTAGGGTACGGGTTCGGGTACGGGTTCGGGTACGGGTTCGGTTACGGCGTAGGGTATGGGTTAGGTTTAGGGTTAGGGTTAGTTTGAGGGTTAGGGCTCGGTTTAGGTTACGGTTAGTATTAGGGTACGTGTTAGGGATAGGGTAGGGGTTAGGGTTAGAGTACGCGTTAGGGTTAGGGTAGTTATTAAACATATCCCACTCTCTAGATACCCCTTAGCACGTCAAGGAATATTATTTGGGGGTCCAGCCATGGAGAAGAATTTAGACACTAGGAGAAGATAAGGAACACAACCATTATCAATAAATCACATTAGGATTCTCTTTTTAACCTGTTCCTTAAAACACTAGTGCTTAGGAAATCTATTGGAGGCAGAAGCAGTCAAGGGTAGCTTAGGGTTAGGGTTTGGGTTAGGGTACGGCTTAGGGTACGGGTTCGGGTACGGGTTCGGTTACGGGTTTGGGTATGGCGTAGGATATGGGTTAGGGTTAGGTTTAGGGTTAGTTTGAGGGTTAGGGCTCGGTTTAGGGTACGGGTTAGGATTAGGGTACGTGTTAGGTTTAGGGTAGGGGTTAGGGTTAGGGTACGCATTAGCGTTAGGATAGTTATTAAACCTATCCCACTCTCTAGATACCCCTTAGCACGTCAAGGAATATTATTTGGGTGTCCAGCCATGGAGAAGAGTTTAGACACTAGGAGAAGATAAGGAACACACCCATTATCAAGAAATCACATTAGGATTCTCTTTTTAACCTGTTCCTTAAAACACTAGTGCTTAGGAAATCTATTGGAGGCAGAAGCAGTCAAGGGTAGCTTAGGGTTAGGGTTAGGGTTAGGGCTAGGGTTAGGACACGGCTTAGGGTACGGGTTCGGGTACGGGTTCGTGTACGGCGTAGGGTATGGGTTTCGGTTAGTGTTAGGGTTAGTTTGAAGGTTAGGGCTCGGTTTAGGGTACGGGTTAGGATTAGGGTACGTGTTAGGGTTAGGGTAGGGGTTAGGGTTAGGGTACGCGTTAGGGTTAGGGTAGTTATTAAACCTATCCCACTCTCTAGATACCCCTTAGCACGTCAAGGAATATTATTTGGGGGTCCAGCCATGGAGAAGAGTTTAGACACTAGGAGAAGATAAGGAACACACCCATTATCAAGAAATCACATTAGGATTCTCTTTTTAACCTGTTCCTTAAAACACTAGTGCTTAGGAAATCTATTGGAGGCAGAAGCAGTCAAGGGTAGCTTAGGGTTAGGGTTAGGGTTAGTGTTAGGGTACGGGTTAGGAGTAGGGTACGTGTTAGGGTTAGGGTAGGGGTTAGGGTTAGGGTACGCGTTAGGGTTAGGGTAGTTATTAAACCTATCCCACTCCCTAGATACCCCTTAGCACGTCAAGGAATATTATTTGGGGTCCAGCCATGGAGAAGTGTTTAGACAGTAGGAGAAGATAAGGAACACACGCATTATCAAGAAATCACATTAGGATTCTCTTTTTAACCTGTTCCTTAAAACACTAGTGCTTAGGAAATCTATTGGAGGCAAAGCAGTCAAGGGTAGCTTAGGGTTAGGGTTAGGGTTAGGGTGAGGGTTAGGGTTAGGGTACGGCTTAGGGTACGGGTTCGGGTACGGGTTCGTGTACGCTGTAGGGTATGGGTTAGGGTTAGGGTTAGGGTTAGTTTGAAGGTTAGGGCTCGGTTTAGGGTACGGGTTAGGATTAGGGTTCGTGTTAGGGTTAGGGTAGGGGTTAGGGTTAGGGTACGCGTTAGGGTTAGGGTAGTTATTAAACCTATCCCACTCTCTAGATACCCCTTAGCACGTCAAGGAATATTATTTGGGGGTCCAGCCATGGAGAAGAGTTTAGACACTAGGAGAAGATAAGGAACACACCCATTATCAAGAAATCACATTAGGATTCTCTTTTTAACCTGTTCCTTAAAACACTACTGCTTAGGAAATCTATTGGAGGCAGAAGCAGTCAAGGGTAGCTTAGGGTTAGGGTTAGGGTTAGGGCTAGGGTTAGGACACGGCTTAGGGTACGGGTTCGGGTACGGGTTCGTATACGGCGTAGGGTATGGGTTTGGGTTAGGGTTAGGGTTAGTTTGAAGGTTAGGGCTCGGTTTAGGTTACGGGTTAGGATTAGGATTCGTGTTAGGGTTACGGTAGGGGTTAGGGTTAGGGTACGCGTTAGGGTTAGGGTAGTTATTAAACCTATCCCACTCTCTAGATACCCCTTAGCACGTCAAGTAATATTATTTGGGGGTCCAGCCATGGAGAAGAGTTTAGACACTAGGAGAAGATAAGGAACACACCCATTATCCTGAAATCACATTAGGATTCTCTTTTTAACCTGTTCCTTAATACACAAGTGCTTAGGAAATCTATTGGAGGCAGAATCAGTCAAGGGTAGCTTAGTGTTAGGGTTACGGTTAGGGTTAGGGTTAGGGTTATTGTTAGGGTAAGGCTTAGGGTACGGGTTCGGGTAGGGCATAGGGTATGGATTAGGGTTAGGGTTAGGGTTAGTTTCAGGGTTAGGGCTCGGTTTAGGGTACGGGTTAGGAGTAGGGTACGTGTTAGGGTTAGGGTAGGGGTTAGGGTTAGGGTACGCGTTAGGGTTAGGGTAGTTATTAAACCTATCCCACTCCCTAGATACCCCTTAGCACGTCAAGGAATATTATTTGGGGGTCCAGCCATGGAGAAGAGTTTAGACAGTAGGAGAAGATAAGGAACACACCCATTATCAAGAAATCACATTAGGATTCTGTTTTTAACCTGTTCCTTAAAACACTAGTGCTTAGGAAATCTATTGGAGGCAAAGCAGTCAAGGGTAGCTTAGGGTTAGGGTTAGGGTTAGGGTTAGGGTTAGGGTTAGGGTACGGGTTAGGGTACGGGTTCGGGTACGGGTTCGTGTACGCTGTAGGGTATGGTTTAGGGTTAGGGTTAGGGTTAGTTTGAAGGTTAGGGCTCGGTTTAGGGTACGGGTTAGGATTAGGGTTCGTGTTAGGGTTAGGGTAGGCGTTAGGGTTAGGGTACGCGTTAGGGTTAGGGTAGTTATTAAATCTATCCCACTCTCTAGATACCCCTTAGCACGTCAAGGAATATTATTTGGGGGTCCAGCCATGGAGAAGAGTTTAGACAGTAGGAGAAGATAAGGAACACACCCATTATCCTGAAATCACATTAGGATTCTCTTTTTAACCTGTTCCTTAATACACTAGTGCTTAGGAAATCTATTGGAGGCAGAAGCAGTCAAGGGTAGCTTAGGGTTAGGGTTAGGTTTAGGGTTAGGGTTAGGGTTAGGGTTAGGGTTAGGGTACGGCTTAGTGTACGGGTTCGGGTACGGGTTCGGGTATGGCGTAGGGTATGGGTTAGGGTTAGGGTTAGGGTTAGTTTGAGGGTTAGGGCTCGGTTTAGATTACGGGTTAGGATTAGGGTACGTCTTAGGGTTAGGGTAGCGGTTAGGGTTAGGGTACGCGTTAGGGTTAGGGTAGTTATTAAACCTTTCCCACTCTCTAGATAACCCTTAGCACGTCAAGGAATATTATTTGGGGGTCCAGCCATGGAGAAGAGTTTAGACACTAGGAGAAGATAAGGAACACACCCATTATCAAGAAATCACATTAGGATTCTCTTTTTAACCTGTTCCTTAAAACACTAGTGCTTAGGAAATCTATTGGAGGCAGAAGCAGTCAAGGGTAGCTTAGGGTTAGGGTTAGGGTTAGGGTTAGGTTTAGGGTACGGCTTAGGGTACGGGTTCGGGTACGGGTTCGGGTACGGCGTAGGGTATGGGTTAGGGTTAGGGTTAGGGTTAGTTTGAGGGTTAGGGCTCGGTTTAGGGTACGGGTTAGGATTAGGGTACGTGTTAGGGTTAGGGTAGGGTTTAGGGTTAGGGTACGCGTTAGGGTTAGGGTAGTTATTAAACCTATCCCACTCTCTAGATACCCCTTAGCACGTCAAGGAATATCATTTGGGGGTCCAGCCATGGAGAAGAGTTTAGACACTAGGAGAAGATAAGGAACACACCCATTATCAAGAAATCACATTAGAATTCTCTTTTTAACCTGTTCCTTAAAACACTAGTGCTTAGGAAATCTATTGGAGGCAGAAGCAGTCAAGGGTAGCTTAGGGTTAGGGTTAGGGTTAGGGCTAGGGTTAGGACACGGCTTAGGGTACGGGTTCGGGTACGGGTTCGTGTACGGCGTAGGGTATGGGTTTGGGTTAGTGTTAGGGTTAGTTTGAAGGTTAGGGTTAGGGTTAGGGTTAGGGTTAGGGTTAGGGTTAGGGTAGTTATTAAACCTATCCCACTCTCTAGATACCCCTTAGCACGTCAAGGAATATTATTTGGGGGTCCAGCCATGGAGAAGAGTTTAGACACTAGGAGAAGATAAAGAACACACCGATTATCCTGAAATCACATTAGGATTCTCTTTTTAACCTGTTCCTTAATACACTAGTGCTTAGGAAATCTATTGGAGGCAGAAGCAGTCAAGGGTAGCTTAGGGTTAGGGTTACGGTTAGGGTTAGGGTTAGGGTATAGCTTAGGGTACGGGTTCGGGTACGGGTTCGGGTACGGCGTAGGGTATGGGTTAGGGTTAGGGTTAGGGTTAGTTTGAGGGTTAGGGCTCGATTTAGGGTACGGGTTAGGATTAGGGTACGTGTTAGGGTTAGGGTAGGGGTTAGGGTTAGGGTACGCGTTAGGGTTAGGGTAGTTATTAAACCTATCCCACTCTCTAGATACCCCTTAGCACGTCAAGGAATATCATTTGGGGGTCCAGCCATGGAGAAGAGTTTAGACACTAGGAGAAGATAAGGAACAGACCCATTATCAAGAAATCACATTAGGATTCTCTTTTTAACCTGTTCCTTAAAACACTAGTGCTTAGGAAATCTATTGGAGGCAGAAGCAGTCAAGGGTAGCTTAGGGTTAGGGTTAGGGTTAGGGTACGGCTTAGGGTACGGGTTCGGGTACGGGTTCGGGTACGGGTTCGGGTACGGCGTAGGGTATGGGTTAGGTTTAGGGTTAGGGTTAGTTTGAGGGTTAGGGCTCGGTTTAGGTTACGGGTTAGGATTAGGGTACGTGTTAGGGTTATGGTAGGGGTTAGGGTTAGGGTACGCGTTAGGGTTAGGGTAGTTATTAAACATATCCCACTCTCTAGATACCCCTTAGCACGTCAAGGAATATTATTTGGGGGTCCAGCCATGGAGAAGAGTTTAGACACTAGGAGAAGATAAGGAACACACCCATTATCAATAAATCACATTAGGATTGTCTTTTTAACCTGTTCCTTAAAACACTAGTGCTTAGGAAATCTATTGGAGGCAGAAGCAGTCAAGGGTAGCTTAGGGTTAGGGTTTGGGTTAGGGTACGGCTTAGGGTACGGGTTCGGGTACGGGTTCGGGTACGGGTTCGGTTACGGCGTAGGGTATGGGTTAGGTTTAGGGTTAGGGTTAGTTTGAGGGTTAGGGCTCGGTTTAGGTTACGGGTTAGTATTAGGGTACGTGTTAGGGATAGGGTAGGGGTTAGGGTTAGAGTACGCGTTAGGGTTAGGGTAGTTATTAAACATATCCCACTCTCTAGATACCCCTTAGCACGTCAAGGAATATTATTTGGGGGTCCAGCCATGGAGAAGAGTTTAGACACTAGGAGAAGATAAGGAACACAACCATTATCAATAAATCACATTAGGATTCTCTTTTAACCTGTTCCTTAAAACACTAGTGCTTAGGAAATCTATTGGAGGCAGAAGCAGTCAAGGGTAGCTTAGGGTTAGGGTTTGGGTTAGGGTACGGCTTAGGGTACGGGTTCGGGTACGGGTTCGGTTACGGGTTTGGGTATGGCGTAGGATATGGGTTAGGGTTAGGTTTAGGGTTAGTTTGAGGGTTAGGGCTCGGTTTAGGGTACGGGTTAGGATTAGGGTACGTGTTAGGTTTAGGGTAGGGGTTAGGGTTAGGGTACGCATTAGCGTTAGGATAGTTATTAAACCTATCCCACTCTCTAGATACCCCTTAGCACGTCAAGGAATATTATTTGGGTGTCCAGCCATGGAGAAGAGTTTAGACACTAGGAGAAGATAAGGAACACACCCATTATCAAGAAATCACATTAGGATTCTCTTTTTAACCTGTTCCTTAAAACACTAGTGCTTAGGAAATCTATTGGAGGCAGAAGCAGTCAAGGGTAGCTTAGGGTTAGGGTTAGGGTTAGGGCTAGGGTTAGGACACGGCTTAGGGTACGGGTTCGGGTACGGGTTCGTGTACGGCGTAGGGTATGGGTTTCGGTTAGTGTTAGGGTTAGTTTGAAGGTTAGGGCTCGGTTTAGGGTACGGGTTAGGATTAGGGTACGTGTTAGGGTTAGGGTAGGGGTTAGGGTTAGGGTACGCGTTAGGGTTAGGGTAGTTATTAAACCTATCCCACTCTCTAGATACCCCTTAGCACGTCAAGGAATATTATTTGGGGGTCCAGCCATGGAGAAGAGTTTAGACACTAGGAGAAGATAAGGAACACACCCATTATCAAGAAATCACATTAGGATTCTCTTTTTAACCTGTTCCTTAAAACACTAGTGCTTAGGAAATCTATTGGAGGCAGAAGCAGTCAAGGGTAGCTTAGGGTTAGGGTTAGGGTTAGTGTTAGGGTACGGGTTAGGAGTAGGGTACGTGTTAGGGTTAGGGTAGGGGTTAGGGTTAGGGTACGCGTTAGGGTTAGGGTAGTTATTAAACCTATCCCACTCCCTAGATACCCCTTAGCACGTCAAGGAATATTATTTGGGGTCCAGCCATGGAGAAGTGTTTAGACAGTAGGAGAAGATAAGGAACACACGCATTATCAAGAAATCACATTAGGATTCTCTTTTTAACCTGTTCCTTAAAACACTAGTGCTTAGGAAATCTATTGGAGGCAAAGCAGTCAAGGGTAGCTTAGGGTTAGGGTTAGGGTTAGGGTGAGGGTTAGGGTTAGGGTACGGCTTAGGGTACGGGTTCGGGTACGGGTTCGTGTACGCTGTAGGGTATGGGTTAGGGTTAGGGTTAGGGTTAGTTTGAAGGTTAGGGCTCGGTTTAGGGTACGGGTTAGGATTAGGGTTCGTGTTAGGGTTAGGGTAGGGGTTAGGGTTAGGGTACGCGTTAGGGTTAGGGTAGTTATTAAACCTATCCCACTCTCTAGATACCCCTTAGCACGTCAAGGAATATTATTTGGGGGTCCAGCCATGGAGAAGAGTTTAGACACTAGGAGAAGATAAGGAACACACCCATTATCAAGAAATCACATTAGGATTCTCTTTTTAACCTGTTCCTTAAAACACTACTGCTTAGGAAATCTATTGGAGGCAGAAGCAGTCAAGGGTAGCTTAGGGTTAGGGTTAGGGTTAGGGCTAGGGTTAGGACACGGCTTAGGGTACGGGTTCGGGTACGGGTTCGTATACGGCGTAGGGTATGGGTTTGGGTTAGGGTTAGGGTTAGTTTGAAGGTTAGGGCTCGGTTTAGGTTACGGGTTAGGATTAGGATTCGTGTTAGGGTTACGGTAGGGGTTAGGGTTAGGGTACGCGTTAGGGTTAGGGTAGTTATTAAACCTATCCCACTCTCTAGATACCCCTTAGCACGTCAAGTAATATTATTTGGGGGTCCAGCCATGGAGAAGAGTTTAGACACTAGGAGAAGATAAGGAACACACCCATTATCCTGAAATCACATTAGGATTCTCTTTTTAACCTGTTCCTTAATACACAAGTGCTTAGGAAATCTATTGGAGGCAGAATCAGTCAAGGGTAGCTTAGTGTTAGGGTTACGGTTAGGGTTAGGGTTAGGGTTATTGTTAGGGTAAGGCTTAGGGTACGGGTTCGGGTAGGGCATAGGGTATGGATTAGGGTTAGGGTTAGGGTTAGTTTCAGGGTTAGGGCTCGGTTTAGGGTACGGGTTAGGAGTAGGGTACGTGTTAGGGTTAGGGTAGGGGTTAGGGTTAGGGTACGCGTTAGGGTTAGGGTAGTTATTAAACCTATCCCACTCCCTAGATACCCCTTAGCACGTCAAGGAATATTATTTGGGGGTCCAGCCATGGAGAAGAGTTTAGACAGTAGGAGAAGATAAGGAACACACCCATTATCAAGAAATCACATTAGGATTCTGTTTTTAACCTGTTCCTTAAAACACTAGTGCTTAGGAAATCTATTGGAGGCAAAGCAGTCAAGGGTAGCTTAGGGTTAGGGTTAGGGTTAGGGTTAGGGTTAGGGTTAGGGTACGGGTTAGGGTACGGGTTCGGGTACGGGTTCGTGTACGCTGTAGGGTATGGTTTAGGGTTAGGGTTAGGGTTAGTTTGAAGGTTAGGGCTCGGTTTAGGGTACGGGTTAGGATTAGGGTTCGTGTTAGGGTTAGGGTAGGCGTTAGGGTTAGGGTACGCGTTAGGGTTAGGGTAGTTATTAAATCTATCCCACTCTCTAGATACCCCTTAGCACGTCAAGGAATATTATTTGGGGGTCCAGCCATGGAGAAGAGTTTAGACAGTAGGAGAAGATAAGGAACACACCCATTATCCTGAAATCACATTAGGATTCTCTTTTTAACCTGTTCCTTAATACACTAGTGCTTAGGAAATCTATTGGAGGCAGAAGCAGTCAAGGGTAGCTTAGGGTTAGGGTTAGGTTTAGGGTTAGGGTTAGGGTTAGGGTTAGGGTTAGGGTACGGCTTAGTGTACGGGTTCGGGTACGGGTTCGGGTATGGCGTAGGGTATGGGTTAGGGTTAGGGTTAGGGTTAGTTTGAGGGTTAGGGCTCGGTTTAGATTACGGGTTAGGATTAGGGTACGTCTTAGGGTTAGGGTAGCGGTTAGGGTTAGGGTACGCGTTAGGGTTAGGGTAGTTATTAAACCTTTCCCACTCTCTAGATAACCCTTAGCACGTCAAGGAATATTATTTGGGGGTCCAGCCATGGAGAAGAGTTTAGACACTAGGAGAAGATAAGGAACACACCCATTATCAAGAAATCACATTAGGATTCTCTTTTTAACCTGTTCCTTAAAACACTAGTGCTTAGGAAATCTATTGGAGGCAGAAGCAGTCAAGGGTAGCTTAGGGTTAGGGTTAGGGTTAGGGTTAGGTTTAGGGTACGGCTTAGGGTACGGGTTCGGGTACGGGTTCGGGTACGGCGTAGGGTATGGGTTAGGGTTAGGGTTAGGGTTAGTTTGAGGGTTAGGGCTCGGTTTAGGGTACGGGTTAGGATTAGGGTACGTGTTAGGGTTAGGGTAGGGTTTAGGGTTAGGGTACGCGTTAGGGTTAGGGTAGTTATTAAACCTATCCCACTCTCTAGATACCCCTTAGCACGTCAAGGAATATCATTTGGGGGTCCAGCCATGGAGAAGAGTTTAGACACTAGGAGAAGATAAGGAACAGACCCATTATCAAGAAATCACATTAGGATTCTCTTTTTAACCTGTTCCTTAAAACACTAGTGCTTAGGAAATCTATTGGAGGCAGAAGCAGTCAAGGGTAGCTTAGGGTTAGGGTTAGGGTTAGGGCTAGGGTTAGGACACGGCTTAGGGTACGGGTTCGGGTACGGGTTCGTGTACGGCGTAGGGTATGGGTTTGGGTTAGGGTTAGGGTTAGGGTTAGTTTGAAGTTTAGGGCTCGGTTTAGGGTACGGGTTAGGATTAGGGTTCGTGTTAGGGTTAGGGTAGGTGTTAGGGTTAGGGTACGCGTTAGGGTTAGGGTAGTTATTATACCTTTCCCACTCTCTAGATACCCCTTAGCACGTCAAAGAATATTATTTGGGGGTCCAGCCATGGAGAAGAGTTTAGACACTAGGAGAAGATAAGGAACACACCCATTATCCTGAAATCACATTAGGATTCTCTTTTTAACCTGTTCCTTAATACACTAGTGCTTAGGAAATCTATTGGAGGCAGAAGCAGTCAAGGGTAGCTTAGGGTTAGGGTTACGGTTAGGGTTAGGGTTAGGGTATGGCTTAGGGTACGGGTTCGGGTACGGGTTCGGGTACGGCGTAGGGTATGGGTTAGGGTTAGGGTTAGGGTTAGTTTGAGGGTTAGGGCTCGGTTTAGGGTACGGGTTAGGATTAGGGTACGTGTTAGGGTTAGGGTAGGGGTTAGGGTTAGGTTACGCGTTAGGGTTAGGGTAGTTATTAAACCTATCCCACTCTCTAGATACCCCTTAGCACGTCAAGGAATATTATTTGGGGGACCAGCCATGGAGAAGAGTTTAGACACTAGGAGAAGATAAGGAACACACCCATTATCAAGAAATCACATTAGGATTCTCTTTTTAACCTGTTCCTTAAAACACTGGTGCTTAGGAAATCTATTGGAGGCAGAAGCAGTCAAGGGTAGCTTAGGGTTAGGGTTAGGGTTAGGGTACGGCTTAGGGTACGGGTTCGGGTACGGGTTCGGGTACGGGTTCGGGTACGGCGTAGGGTATGGGTTAGGTTTAGGGTTAGGGTTAGTTTGAGGGTTAGGGCTCGGTTTAGGTTACGGGTTAGGATTAGGGTACGTGTTAGGGTTAGGGTAGGGGTTAGGGTTAGGGTACGCGTTAGGGTTAGGGTAGTTATTAAACATATCCCACTCTCTAGATACCCCTTAGCACGTCAAGGAATATTATTTGGGGGTCCAGCCATGGAGAAGAGTTTAGACACTAGGAGAAGATAAGGAACACACCCATTATCAAGAAATCACATTAGGATTCTCTTTTTAACCTGTTCCTTAAAACACTAGTGCTTAGGAAATCTATTGGAGGCAGAAGCAGTCAAGGGTAGCTTAGGGTTAGGGTTTGGGTTAGGGTACGGCTTAGGGTACGGGTTCGGTTACGGGTTCGGGTACGGGTTTGTGTATGGCGTAGGATATGGGTTAGGGTTAGGTTTAGGGTTAGTTTGAGGGTTAGGGCTCGGTTTAGGGTACGGGTTAGGATTAGGGTACGTGTTAGGTTTAGGGTAGGGGTTAGGGTTAGGGTACGCATTAGCGTTAGGATAGTTATTAAACCTATCCCACTCTCTAGATACCCCTTAGCACGTCAAGGAATATTATTTGGGTGTCCAGCCATGGAGAAGAGTTTAGACACTAGGAGAAGATAAGGAACACACCCATTATCAAGAAATCACATTAGGATTCTCTTTTTAACCTGTTCCTTAAAACACTAGTGCTTAGGAAATCTATTGGAGGCAGAAGCAGTCAAGGGTAGCTTAGGGTTAGGGTTAGGGTTAGGGCTAGGGTTAGGACACGGCTTAGGGTACGGGTTCGGGTACGGGTTCGTGTACGGCGTAGGGTATGGGTTTGGGTTAGTGTTAGGGTTAGTTTGAAGGTTAGGGCTCGGTTTAGGGTACGGGTTAGGATTAGGGTACGTGTTAGGGTTAGGGTAGGGGTTAGGGTTAGGGTACGCGTTAGGGTTAGGGTAGTTATTAAACCTATCCCACTCTCTAGATACCCCTTAGCACGTCAAGGAATATTATTTGGGGGTCCAGCCATGGAGAAGAGTTTAGACACTAGGAGAAGATAAGGAACACACCCATTATCAAGAAATCACATTAGGATTCTCTTTTTAACCTGTTCCTTAAAACACTAGTGCTTAGGAAATCTATTGGAGGCAGAAGCAGTCAAGGGTAGCTTAGGGTTAGGGTTAGGGTTAGTGTTAGGGTACGGGTTAGGAGTAGGGTACGTGTTAGGGTTAGGGTAGGGGTTAGGGTTAGGGTACGCGTTAGGGTTAGGGTAGTTATTAAACCTATCCCACTCCCTAGATACCCCTTAGCACGTCAAGGAATATTATTTGGGGGTCCAGCCATGGAGAAGAGTTTAGACAGTAGGAGAAGATAAGGAACACACGCATTATCAAGAAATCACATTAGGATTCTCTTTTTAACCTGTTCCATAAAACACTAGTGCTTAGGAAATCTATTGGAGGCAAAGCAGTCAAGGGTAGCTTAGGGTTAGGGTTAGGGTTAGGGTTAGGGTTAGGGTTAGGGTACGGTTTAGGGTACGGGTTCGGGTACGGGTTCGTGTACGCTGTAGGGTATGGGTTAGGGTTAGGGTTAGGGTTAGTTTGAAGGTTAGGGCTCGGTTTAGGGTACGGGTTAGGATTAGGGTTCGTGTTAGGGTTAGGGTAGGGGTTAGGGTTAGGGTACGCGTTAGGGTTAGGGTAGTTATTAAACCTATCCCACTCTCTAGATACCCCTTAGCACGTCAAGGAATATTATTTGGGTGTCCAGCCATGGAGAAGAGTTTAGACACTAGGAGAAGATAAGGAACACACCCATTATCAAGAAATCACATTAGGATTCTCTTTTTAACCTGTTCCTTAAAACACTAGTGCTTAGGAAATCTATTGGAGGCAGAAGCAGTCAAGGGTAGCTTAGGGTTAGGGTTAGGGTTAGGGCTAGGGTTAGGACACGGCTTAGGGTACGGGTTCGGGTACGGGTTCGTGTACGGCGTAGGGTATGGGTTTGGGTTAGTGTTAGGGTTAGTTTGAAGGTTAGGGCTCGGTTTAGGGTACGGGTTAGGATTAGGGTTCGTGTTAGGGTTAGGGTAGGGGTTAGGGTTAGGGTAGTTATTAAACCTATCCCACTCTCTAGATACCCCTTAGCACGTCAAGGAATATTATTTGGGGGTCCAGCCATGGAGAAGAGTTTAGACACTAGGAGAAGATAAGGAACACACCCATTATCAAGAAATCACATTAGGATTCTCTTTTTAACCTGTTCCTTAAAACACTAGTGCTTAGGAAATCTATTGGAGGCAGAAGCAGTCAAGGTTAGCTTAGGGTTAGGGTTAGGGTTAGGGTTAGGGTTAGCTTTAGGGTACGGCTTAGGGTACGGGTTCGGGTACGGGTTCGGGTACGGCGTAGGTATGGGATAGGGTTAGAGTTAGGGTTAGTTTGAGGGTTAGGGCTCGGTTTAGGGTACGGGTTAGGATTAGGGTACGTGTTAGGGTTAGGGTACGCGTTAGGGTTAGGGTAGTTATCAGTAGGAGAAGATAAGGAACACACCCATTATCAAGAAATCACATTAGGATTCTCTTTTTAACCTGTTCCTTAAAACACTAGTGCTTAGGAAATCTATTGGAGGCAAAGCAGTCAAGGGTAGCTTAGGGTTAGGGTTAGGGTTAGGGTTAGGTTTAGGGTACGGCTTAGGGTACGGGTTCGGGTACGGGTTCGTGTACGCTGTAGGGTATGGGTTAGGGTTAGGGTTAGGGTTAGTTTGAAGGTTAGGGCTCGGTTTAGGGTACGGGTTAGGATTAGGGTTCGTGTTAGGGTTAGGGTAGGGGTTAGGGTTAGGGTACGCGTTAGGGTTAGGGTAGTTATTAAATCTTTCCCACTCTCTAGATACCCCTTAGCACGTCAAGGAATATTATTTGGGGGTCCAGCCATGGAGAAGAGTTTAGACACTAGGAGAAGATAAGGAACACACCCATTATCAAGAAATCACATTAGGATTCTCTTTTTAACCTGTTCCTTAAAACACTAGTGCTTAGGAAATCTATTGGAGGCAGAAGCAGTCAAGGGTAGCTTAGGGTTAGGGTTAGGGTTAGGGTTAGGGTTAGCTTTAGGGTACGGCTTAGGGTACGGGTTCGGGTACGGGTTCGGGTCCGGCGTAGGTATGGGTTAGCCTTAGGGTTAGGGTTAGTTTGAGGGTTAGGGCTCGGTTTAGGGTACGGGTTAGGATTAGGGTACGTGTTAGGGTTAGGGTAGGGGTTAGGGTTAGGGTACGCGTTAGGTTTAGGGTACTTATTAAACCTATCCCACTCTCTAGATACCCCTTAGCAAGTCAAGGAATATTATTTGGGGGTCCAGCCATGGAGAAGAGTTTAGACACTAGGATAAGATAAGGAACACAACCATGATCAAGAAATCACATTATGATTCTCTTTTTAACCTGTTCCTTAAAACACTAGTGCTTAGGAAATCTATTGGAGGCAGAAGCAGTCAAGGGTAGCTTAGGGTTAGGGTTAGGGTTAGGGTTAGGGTTAGGTTTAGGGTACGGCTTAGGGTACGGGTTCGGGTACGGGTTCGGGTACGGCGTAGGGTATGGGTTAGGGTTAGGGTTAGGGTTAGTTTGAGGGTTAGGGCTCGGTTTAGGGTACGGGTTAGGATTAGGGTACGTGTTAGGTTTAGGGTAGGGGTTAGGGTTAGGGTACGCATTAGCGTTAGGATAGTTATTAAACCTATCCCACTCTCTAGATACCCCTTAGCACGTCAAGGAATATTATTTGGGTGTCCAGCCATGGAGAAGAGTTTAGACACTAGGAGAAGATAAGGAACACACCCATTATCAAGAAATCACATTAGGATTCTCTTTTTAACCTGTTCCTTAAAACACTAGTGCTTAGGAAATCTATTGGAGGCAGAAGCAGTCAAGGGTAGCTTAGGGTTAGGGTTAGGGTTAGGGCTAGGGTTAGGACACGGCTTAGGGTACGGGTTCGGGTACGGGTTCGTGTACGGCGTAGGGTATGGGTTTGGGTTAGTGTTAGGGTTAGTTTGAAGGTTAGGGCTCGGTTTAGGGTACGGGTTAGGATTAGGGTACGTGTTAGGGTTAGGGTAGGGGTTAGGGTTAGGGTACGCGTTAGGGTTAGGGTAGTTATTAAACCTATCCCACTCTCTAGATACCCCTTAGCACGTCAAGGAATATTATTTGGGGGTCCAGCCATGGAGAAGAGTTTAGACACTAGGAGAAGATAAGGAACACACCCATTATCAAGAAATCACATTAGGATTCTCTTTTTAACCTGTTCCTTAAAACACTAGTGCTTAGGAAATCTATTGGAGGCAGAAGCAGTCAAGGGTAGCTTAGGGTTAGGGTTAGGGTTAGTGTTAGGGTACGGGTTAGGAGTAGGGTACGTGTTAGGGTTAGGGTAGGGGTTAGGGTTAGGGTACGCGTTAGGGTTAGGGTAGTTATTAAACCTATCCCACTCCCTAGATACCCCTTAGCACGTCAAGGAATATTATTTGGGGGTCCAGCCATGGAGAAGAGTTTAGACAGTAGGAGAAGATAAGGAACACACGCATTATCAAGAAATCACATTAGGATTCTCTTTTTAACCTGTTCCATAAAACACTAGTGCTTAGGAAATCTATTGGAGGCAAAGCAGTCAAGGGTAGCTTAGGGTTAGGGTTAGGGTTAGGGTTAGGGTTAGGGTTAGGGTACGGTTTAGGGTACGGGTTCGGGTACGGGTTCGTGTACGCTGTAGGGTATGGGTTAGGGTTAGGGTTAGGGTTAGTTTGAAGGTTAGGGCTCGGTTTAGGGTACGGGTTAGGATTAGGGTTCGTGTTAGGGATAGGGTAGGGGTTAGGGTTAGGGTACGCGTTAGGGTTAGGGTAGTTATTAAACCTATCCCACTCTCTAGATACCCCTTAGCACGTCAAGGAATATTATTTGGGTGTCCAGCCATGGAGAAGAGTTTAGACACTAGGAGAAGATAAGGAACACACCCATTATCAAGAAATCACATTAGGATTCTCTTTTTAACCTGTTCCTTAAAACACTAGTGCTTAGGAAATCTATTGGAGGCAGAAGCAGTCAAGGGTAGCTTAGGGTTAGGGTTAGGGTTAGGGCTAGGGTTAGGACACGGCTTAGGGTACGGGTTCGGGTACGGGTTCGTGTACGGCGTAGGGTATGGGTTTGGGTTAGTGTTAGGGTTAGTTTGAAGGTTAGGGCTCGGTTTAGGGTACGGGTTAGGATTAGGGTTCGTGTTAGGGTTAGGGTAGGGGTTAGGGTTAGGGTAGTTATTAAACCTATCCCACTCTCTAGATACCCCTTAGCACGTCAAGGAATATTATTTGGGGGTCCAGCCATGGAGAAGAGTTTAGACACTAGGAGAAGATAAGGAACACACCCATTATCAAGAAATCACATTAGGATTCTCTTTTTAACCTGTTCCTTAAAACACTAGTGCTTAGGAAATCTATTGGAGGCAGAAGCAGTCAAGGTTAGCTTAGGGTTAGGGTTAGGGTTAGGGTTAGGGTTAGCTTTAGGGTACGGCTTAGGGTACGGGTTCGGGTACGGGTTCGGGTACGGCGTAGGTATGGGATAGGGTTAGGGTTAGGGTTAGTTTGAGGGTTAGGGCTCGGTTTAGGGTACGGGTTAGGATTAGGGTACGTGTTAGGGTTAGGGTACGCGTTAGGGTTAGGGTAGTTATCAGTAGGAGAAGATAAGGAACACACCCATTATCAAGAAATCACATTAGGATTCTCTTTTTAACCTGTTCCTTAAAACACTAGTGCTTAGGAAATCTATTGGAGGCAAAGCAGTCAAGGGTAGCTTAGGGTTAGGGTTAGGGTTAGGGTTAGGTTTAGGGTACGGCTTAGGGTACGGGTTCGGGTACGGGTTCGTGTACGCTGTAGGGTATGGGTTAGGGTTAGGGTTAGGGTTAGTTTGAAGGTTAGGGCTCGGTTTAGGGTACGGGTTAGGATTAGGGTTCGTGTTAGGGTTAGGGTAGGGGTTAGGGTTAGGGTACGCGTTAGGGTTAGGGTAGTTATTAAATCTTTCCCACTCTCTAGATACCCCTTAGCACGTCAAGGAATATTATTTGGGGGTCCAGCCATGGAGAAGAGTTTAGACACTAGGAGAAGATAAGGAACACACCCATTATCAAGAAATCACATTAGGATTCTCTTTTTAACCTGTTCCTTAAAACACTAGTGCTTAGGAAATCTATTGGAGGCAGAAGCAGTCAAGGGTAGCTTAGGGTTAGGGTTAGGGTTAGGGTTAGGGTTAGCTTTAGGGTACGGCTTAGGGTACGGGTTCGGGTACGGGTTCGGGTCCGGCGTAGGTATGGGTTAGCCTTAGGGTTAGGGTTAGTTTGAGGGTTAGGGCTCGGTTTAGGGTACGGGTTAGGATTAGGGTACGTGTTAGGGTTAGGGTAGGGGTTAGGGTTAGGGTACGCGTTAGGTTTAGGGTACTTATTAAACCTATCCCACTCTCTAGATACCCCTTAGCAAGTCAAGGAATATTATTTGGGGGTCCAGCCATGGAGAAGAGTTTAGACACTAGGATAAGATAAGGAACACAACCATGATCAAGAAATCACATTATGATTCTCTTTTTAACCTGTTCCTTAAAACACTAGTGCTTAGGAAATCTATTGGAGGCAGAAGCAGTCAAGGGTAGCTTAGGGTTAGGGTTAGGGTTAGGGTTAGGGTTAGGGTTAGGGTACGGCTTAGGGTACGGGTTCGGGTACGGGTTCGTGTACGCTGTAGGGTATGGGTTAGGGTTAGGGTTAGGGTTAGTTTGAAGGTTAGGGCTCGGTTTAGGGTACGGGTTAGGATTAGGGTTCGTGTTAGGGTTAGGGTAGGGGTTAGGCTTAGGGTACGCGTTAGGGTTAGGGTAGTTATTAAATCTATCCCACTCTCTAGATACCCCTTAGCACGTCAAGGAATATTATTTGGGGGTCCAGCCATGGAGAAGAGTTTAGACACTAGGAGAAGATAAGGAACACACCCATTATCAAGAAATCACATTAGAATTCTCTTTTTAACCTGTTCCTTAAAACACTAGTGCTTAGGAAATCTATTGGAGGCAGAAGCAGTCAAGGGTAGCTTAGGGTTAGGGTTAGGGTTAGGGCTAGGGTTAGGACACGGCTTAGGGTACGGGTTCGGGTACGGGTTCGTGTACGGCGTAGGGTATGGGTTTGGGTTAGTGTTAGGGTTAGTTTGAAGGTTAGGGTTAGGGTTAGGGTTAGGGTTAGGGTTAGGGTTAGGGTAGTTATTAAACCTATCCCACTCTCTAGATACCCCTTAGCACGTCAAGGAATATTATTTGGGGGTCCAGCCATGGAGAAGAGTTTAGACACTAGGAGAAGATAAAGAACACACCGATTATCCTGAAATCACATTAGGATTCTCTTTTTAACCTGTTCCTTAATACACTAGTGCTTAGGAAATCTATTGGAGGCAGAAGCAGTCAAGGGTAGCTTAGGGTTAGGGTTACGGTTAGGGTTAGGTTTAGGGTATAGCTTAGGGTACGGGTTCGGGTACGGGTTCGGGTACGGCGTAGGGTATGGGTTAGGGTTAGGGTTAGGGTTAGTTTGAGGGTTAGGGCTCGATTTAGGGTACGGGTTAGGATTAGGGTACGTGTTAGGGTTAGGGTAGGGGTTAGGGTTAGGGTACGCGTTAGGGTTAGGGTAGTTATTAAACCTATCCCACTCTCTAGATACCCCTTAGCACGTCAAGGAATATCATTTGGGGGTCCAGCCATGGAGAAGAGTTTAGACACTAGGAGAAGATAAGGAACAGACCCATTATCAAGAAATCACATTAGGATTCTCTTTTTAACCTGTTCCTTAAAACACTAGTGCTTAGGAAATCTATTGGAGGCAGAAGCAGTCAAGGGTAGCTTAGGGTTAGGGTTAGGGTTAGGGCTAGGGTTAGGACACGGCTTAGGGTACGGGTTCGGGTACGGGTTCGTGTACGGCGTAGGGTATGGGTTTGGGTTAGGGTTAGGGTTAGGGTTAGTTTGAAGGTTAGGGCTCGGTTTAGGGTACGGGTTAGGATTAGGGTTCGTGTTAGGGTTAGGGTAGGTGTTAGGGTTAGGGTACGCGTTAGGGTTAGGGTAGTTATTATACCTTTCCGACTCTCTAGATACCCCTTAGCACGTCAAGGAATATTATTTGGGGGTCCAGCCATGGAGAAGAGTTTAGACACTAGGAGAAGATAAGGAACACACCCATTATCCTGAAATCACATTAGGATTCTCTTTTTAACCTGTTCCTTAATACACTAGTGCTTAGGAAATCTATTGGAGGCAGAAGCAGTCAAGGGTAGCTTAGGGTTAGGGTTACGGTTAGGGTTAGGTTTAGGGTATGGCTTAGGGTACGGGTTCGGGTACGGGTTCGGGTACGGCGTAGGGTATGGGTTAGGGTTAGGGTTAGGGTTAGTTTGAGGGTTAGGGCTCGGTTTAGGGTACGGGTTAGGATTAGGGTACGTGTTAGGGTTAGGGTAGGGGTTAGGGTTAGGTTACGCGTTAGGGTTAGGGTAGTTATTAAACCTATCCCACTCTCTAGATACCCCTTAGCACGTCAAGGAATATTATTTGGGGGACCAGCCATGGAGAAGAGTTTAGACACTAGGAGAAGATAAGGAACACACCCATTATCAAGAAATCACATTAGGATTCTCTTTTTAACCTGTTCCTTAAAACACTGGTGCTTAGGAAATCTATTGGAGGCAGAAGCAGTCAAGGGTAGCTTAGGGTTAGGGTTAGGGTTAGGGTACGGCTTAGGGTACGGGTTCGGGTACGGGTTCGGGTACGGGTTCGGGTACGGCGTAGGGTATGGGTTAGGTTTAGGGTTAGGGTTAGTTTGAGGGTTAGGGCTCGGTTTAGGTTACGGGTTAGGATTAGGGTACGTGTTAGGGTTATGGTAGGGGTTAGGGTTAGGGTACGCGTTAGGGTTAGGGTAGTTATTAAACATATCCCACTCTCTAGATACCCCTTAGCACGTCAAGGAATATTATTTGGGGGTCCAGCCATGGAGAAGAGTTTAGACACTAGGAGAAGATAAGGAACACACCCATTATCAATAAATCACATTAGGATTGTCTTTTTAACCTGTTCCTTAAAACACTAGTGCTTAGGAAATCTATTGGAGGCAGAAGCAGTCAAGGGTAGCTTAGGGTTAGGGTTTGGGTTAGGGTACGGCTTAGGGTACGGGTTCGGGTACGGGTTCGGGTACGGGTTCGGTTACGGCGTAGGGTATGGGTTAGGTTTAGGGTTAGGGTTAGTTTGAGGGTTAGGGCTCGGTTTAGGTTACGGGTTAGGATTAGGGTACGTGTTAGGGATAGGGTAGGGGTTAGGGTTAGGGTACGCGTTAGGGTTAGGGTAGTTATTAAACATATCCCACTCTCTAGATACCCCTTAGCACGTCAAGGAATATTATTTGGGGGTCCAGCCATGGAGAAGAGTTTAGACACTAGGAGAAGATAAGGAACACAACCATTATCAATAAATCACATTAGGATTCTCTTTTTAACCTGTTCCTTAAAACACTAGTGCTTAGGAAATCTATTGGAGGCAGAAGCAGTCAAGGGTAGCTTAGGGTTAGGGTTTGGGTTAGGGTACGGCTTAGGGTACGGGTTCGGGTACGGGTTCGGTTACGGGTTTGGGTATGGCGTAGGATATGGGTTAGGGTTAGGTTTAGGGTTAGTTTGAGGGTTAGGGCTCGGTTTAGGGTACGGGTTAGGATTAGGGTACGTGTTAGGTTTAGGGTAGGGGTTAGGGTTAGGGTACGCATTAGCGTTAGGATAGTTATTAAACCTATCCCACTCTCTAGATACCCCTTAGCACGTCAAGGAATATTATTTGGGTGTCCAGCCATGGAGAAGAGTTTAGACACTAGGAGAAGATAAGGAACACACCCATTATCAAGAAATCACATTAGGATTCTCTTTTTAACCTGTTCCTTAAAACACTAGTGCTTAGGAAATCTATTGGAGGCAGAAGCAGTCAAGGGTAGCTTAGGGTTAGGGTTAGGGTTAGGGCTAGGGTTAGGACACGGCTTAGGGTACGGGTTCGGGTACGGGTTCGTGTACGGCGTAGGGTATGGGTTTGGGTTAGTGTTAGGGTTAGTTTGAAGGTTAGGGCTCGGTTTAGGGTACGGGTTAGGATTAGGGTACGTGTTAGGGTTAGGGTAGGGGTTAGGGTTAGGGTACGCGTTAGGGTTAGGGTAGTTATTAAACCTATCCCACTCTCTAGATACCCCTTAGCACGTCAAGGAATATTATTTGGGGGTCCAGCCATGGAGAAGAGTTTAGACACTAGGAGAAGATAAGGAACACACCCATTATCAAGAAATCACATTAGGATTCTCTTTTTAACCTGTTCCTTAAAACACTAGTGCTTAGGAAATCTATTGGAGGCAGAAGCAGTCAAGGGTAGCTTAGGGTTAGGGTTAGGGTTAGTGTTAGGGTACGGGTTAGGAGTAGGGTACGTGTTAGGGTTAGGGTAGGGGTTAGGGTTAGGGTACGCGTTAGGGTTAGGGTAGTTATTAAACCTATCCCACTCCCTAGATACCCCTTAGCACGTCAAGGAATATTATTTGGGGTCCAGCCATGGAGAAGTGTTTAGACAGTAGGAGAAGATAAGGAACACACGCATTATCAAGAAATCACATTAGGATTCTCTTTTTAACCTGTTCCTTAAAACACTAGTGCTTAGGAAATCTATTGGAGGCAAAGCAGTCAAGGGTAGCTTAGGGTTAGGGTTAGGGTTAGGGTGAGGGTTAGGGTTAGGGTACGGCTTAGGGTACGGGTTCGGGTACGGGTTCGTGTACGCTGTAGGGTATGGGTTAGGGTTAGGGTTAGGGTTAGTTTGAAGGTTAGGGCTCGGTTTAGGGTACGGGTTAGGATTAGGGTTCGTGTTAGGGTTAGGGTAGGGGTTAGGGTTAGGGTACGCGTTAGGGTTAGGGTAGTTATTAAACCTATCCCACTCTCTAGATACCCCTTAGCACGTCAAGGAATATTATTTGGGGGTCCAGCCATGGAGAAGAGTTTAGACACTAGGAGAAGATAAGGAACACACCCATTATCAAGAAATCACATTAGGATTCTCTTTTTAACCTGTTCCTTAAAACACTACTGCTTAGGAAATCTATTGGAGGCAGAAGCAGTCAAGGGTAGCTTAGGGTTAGGGTTAGGGTTAGGGCTAGGGTTAGGACACGGCTTAGGGTACGGGTTCGGGTACGGGTTCGTATACGGCGTAGGGTATGGGTTTGGGTTAGGGTTAGGGTTAGTTTGAAGGTTAGGGCTCGGTTTAGGTTACGGGTTAGGATTAGGATTCGTGTTAGGGTTACGGTAGGGGTTAGGGTTAGGGTACGCGTTAGGGTTAGGGTAGTTATTAAACCTATCCCACTCTCTAGATACCCCTTAGCACGTCAAGTAATATTATTTGGGGGTCCAGCCATGGAGAAGAGTTTAGACACTAGGAGAAGATAAGGAACACACCCATTATCCTGAAATCACATTAGGATTCTCTTTTTAACCTGTTCCTTAATACACAAGTGCTTAGGAAATCTATTGGAGGCAGAATCAGTCAAGGGTAGCTTAGTGTTAGGGTTACGGTTAGGGTTAGGGTTATTGTTAGGGTAAGGCTTAGGGTACGGGTTCGGGTACGGCATAGGGTATGGGTTAGGGTTAGGGTTAGGGTTAGTTTCAGGGTTAGGGCTCGGTTTAGGGTACGGGTTAGGAGTAGGGTACGTGTTAGGGTTAGGGTAGGGGTTAGGGTTAGGGTACGCGTTAGGGTTAGGGTAGTTATTAAACCTATCCCACTCCCTAGATACCCCTTAGCACGTCAAGGAATATTATTTGGGGGTCCAGCCATGGAGAAGAGTTTAGACAGTAGGAGAAGATAAGGAACACACCCATTATCAAGAAATCACATTAGGATTCTCTTTTTAACCTGTTCCTTAAAACACTAGTGCTTAGGAAATCTATTGGAGGCAAAGCAGTCAAGGGTAGCTTAGGGTTAGGGTTAGGGTTAGGGTTAGGGTTAGGGTTAGGGTACGGCTTAGGGTACGGGTTCGGGTACGGGTTCGTGTACGCTGTAGGGTATGGTTTAGGGTTAGGGTTAGGGTTAGTTTGAAGGTTAGGGCTCGGTTTAGGGTACGGGTTAGGATTAGGGTTCGTGTTAGGGTTAGGGTAGGCGTTAGGGTTAGGGTACGCGTTAGGGTTAGGGTAGTTATTAAATCTATCCCACTCTCTAGATACCCCTTAGCACGTCAAGGAATATTATTTGGGGGTCCAGCCATGGAGAAGAGTTTAGACAGTAGGAGAAGATAAGGAACACACCCATTATCCTGAAATCACATTAGGATTCTCTTTTTAACCTGTTCCTTAATACACTAGTGCTTAGGAAATCTATTGGAGGCAGAAGCAGTCAAGGGTAGCTTAGGGTTAGGGTTAGGGTTAGGGTTAGGTTTAGGGTACGGCTTAGGGTACGGGTTCGGGTACGGGTTCGGGTACGGCGTAGGGTATGGGTTAGGGTTAGGGTTAGGGTTAGTTTGAGGGTTAGGGCTCGGTTTAGGGTACGGGTTAGGATTAGGGTACGTGTTAGGGTTAGGGTAGGGTTTAGGGTTAGGGTACGCGTTAGGGTTAGGGTAGTTATTAAACCTATCCCACTCTCTAGATACCCCTTAGCACGTCAAGGAATATCATTTGGGGGTCCAGCCATGGAGAAGAGTTTAGACACTAGGAGAAGATAAGGAACAGACCCATTATCAAGAAATCACATTAGGATTCTCTTTTTAACCTGTTCCTTAAAACACTAGTGCTTAGGAAATCTATTGGAGGCAGAAGCAGTCAAGGGTAGCTTAGGGTTAGGGTTAGGGTTAGGGCTAGGGTTAGGACACGGCTTAGGGTACGGGTTCGGGTACGGGTTCGTGTACGGCGTAGGGTATGGGTTTGGGTTAGGGTTAGGGTTAGGGTTAGTTTGAAGTTTAGGGCTCGGTTTAGGGTACGGGTTAGGATTAGGGTTCGTGTTAGGGTTAGGGTAGGTGTTAGGGTTAGGGTACGCGTTAGGGTTAGGGTAGTTATTATACCTTTCCCACTCTCTAGATACCCCTTAGCACGTCAAAGAATATTATTTGGGGGTCCAGCCATGGAGAAGAGTTTAGACACTAGGAGAAGATAAGGAACACACCCATTATCCTGAAATCACATTAGGATTCTCTTTTTAACCTGTTCCTTAATACACTAGTGCTTAGGAAATCTATTGGAGGCAGAAGCAGTCAAGGGTAGCTTAGGGTTAGGGTTACGGTTAGGGTTAGGGTTAGGGTATGGCTTAGGGTACGGGTTCGGGTACGGGTTCGGGTACGGCGTAGGGTATGGGTTAGGGTTAGGGTTAGGGTTAGTTTGAGGGTTAGGGCTCGGTTTAGGGTACGGGTTAGGATTAGGGTACGTGTTAGGGTTAGGGTAGGGGTTAGGGTTAGGTTACGCGTTAGGGTTAGGGTAGTTATTAAACCTATCCCACTCTCTAGATACCCCTTAGCACGTCAAGGAATATTATTTGGGGGACCAGCCATGGAGAAGAGTTTAGACACTAGGAGAAGATAAGGAACACACCCATTATCAAGAAATCACATTAGGATTCTCTTTTTAACCTGTTCCTTAAAACACTGGTGCTTAGGAAATCTATTGGAGGCAGAAGCAGTCAAGGGTAGCTTAGGGTTAGGGTTAGGGTTAGGGTACGGCTTAGGGTACGGGTTCGGGTACGGGTTCGGGTACGGGTTCGGGTACGGCGTAGGGTATGGGTTAGGTTTAGGGTTAGGGTTAGTTTGAGGGTTAGGGCTCGGTTTAGGTTACGGGTTAGGATTAGGGTACGTGTTAGGGTTAGGGTAGGGGTTAGGGTTAGGGTACGCGTTAGGGTTAGGGTAGTTATTAAACATATCCCACTCTCTAGATACCCCTTAGCACGTCAAGGAATATTATTTGGGGGTCCAGCCATGGAGAAGAGTTTAGACACTAGGAGAAGATAAGGAACACACCCATTATCAAGAAATCACATTAGGATTCTCTTTTTAACCTGTTCCTTAAAACACTAGTGCTTAGGAAATCTATTGGAGGCAGAAGCAGTCAAGGGTAGCTTAGGGTTAGGGTTTGGGTTAGGGTACGGCTTAGGGTACGGGTTCGGTTACGGGTTCGGGTACGGGTTTGTGTATGGCGTAGGATATGGGTTAGGGTTAGGTTTAGGGTTAGTTTGAGGGTTAGGGCTCGGTTTAGGGTACGGGTTAGGATTAGGGTACGTGTTAGGTTTAGGGTAGGGGTTAGGGTTAGGGTACGCATTAGCGTTAGGATAGTTATTAAACCTATCCCACTCTCTAGATACCCCTTAGCACGTCAAGGAATATTATTTGGGTGTCCAGCCATGGAGAAGAGTTTAGACACTAGGAGAAGATAAGGAACACACCCATTATCAAGAAATCACATTAGGATTCTCTTTTTAACCTGTTCCTTAAAACACTAGTGCTTAGGAAATCTATTGGAGGCAGAAGCAGTCAAGGGTAGCTTAGGGTTAGGGTTAGGGTTAGGGCTAGGGTTAGGACACGGCTTAGGGTACGGGTTCGGGTACGGGTTCGTGTACGGCGTAGGGTATGGGTTTGGGTTAGTGTTAGGGTTAGTTTGAAGGTTAGGGCTCGGTTTAGGGTACGGGTTAGGATTAGGGTACGTGTTAGGGTTAGGGTAGGGGTTAGGGTTAGGGTACGCGTTAGGGTTAGGGTAGTTATTAAACCTATCCCACTCTCTAGATACCCCTTAGCACGTCAAGGAATATTATTTGGGGGTCCAGCCATGGAGAAGAGTTTAGACACTAGGAGAAGATAAGGAACACACCCATTATCAAGAAATCACATTAGGATTCTCTTTTTAACCTGTTCCTTAAAACACTAGTGCTTAGGAAATCTATTGGAGGCAGAAGCAGTCAAGGGTAGCTTAGGGTTAGGGTTAGGGTTAGTGTTAGGGTACGGGTTAGGAGTAGGGTACGTGTTAGGGTTAGGTTAGGGGTTAGGGTTAGGGTACGCGTTAGGGTTAGGGTAGTTATTAAACCTATCCCACTCCCTAGATACCCCTTAGCACGTCAAGGAATATTATTTGGGGGTCCAGCCATGGAGAAGAGTTTAGACAGTAGGAGAAGATAAGGAACACACGCATTATCAAGAAATCACATTAGGATTCTCTTTTTAACCTGTTCCTTAAAACACTAGTGCTTAGGAAATCTATTGGAGGCAAAGCAGTCAAGGGTAGCTTAGGGTTAGGGTTAGGGTTAGGGTTAGGGTTAGGGTTAGGGTACGGTTTAGGGTACGGGTTCGGGTACGGGTTCGTGTACGCTGTAGGGTATGGGTTAGGGTTAGGGTTAGGGTTAGTTTGAAGGTTAGGGCTCGGTTTAGGGTACGGGTTAGGATTAGGGTTCGTGTTAGGGTTAGGGTAGGGGTTAGGGTTAGGGTACGCGTTAGGGTTAGGGTAGTTATTAAACCTATCCCACTCTCTAGATACCCCTTAGCACGTCAAGGAATATTATTTGGGTGTCCAGCCATGGAGAAGAGTTTAGACACTAGGAGAAGATAAGGAACACACCCATTATCAAGAAATCACATTAGGATTCTCTTTTTAACCTGTTCCTTAAAACACTAGTGCTTAGGAAATCTATTGGAGGCAGAAGCAGTCAAGGGTAGCTTAGGGTTAGGGTTAGGGTTAGGGCTAGGGTTAGGACACGGCTTAGGGTACGGGTTCGGGTACGGGTTCGTGTACGGCGTAGGGTATGGGTTTGGGTTAGTGTTAGGGTTAGTTTGAAGGTTAGGGCTCGGTTTAGGGTACGGGTTAGGATTAGGGTTCGTGTTAGGGTTAGGGTAGGGGTTAGGGTTAGGGTAGTTATTAAACCTATCCCACTCTCTAGATACCCCTTAGCACGTCAAGGAATATTATTTGGGGGTCCAGCCATGGAGAAGAGTTTAGACACTAGGAGAAGATAAGGAACACACCCATTATCAAGAAATCACATTAGGATTCTCTTTTTAACCTGTTCCTTAAAACACTAGTGCTTAGGAAATCTATTGGAGGCAGAAGCAGTCAAGGTTAGCTTAGGGTTAGGGTTAGGGTTAGGGTTAGGGTTAGCTTTAGGGTACGGCTTAGGGTACGGGTTCGGGTACGGGTTCGGGTACGGCGTAGGTATGGGATAGGGTTAGGGTTAGGGTTAGTTTGAGGGTTAGGGCTCGGTTTAGGGTACGGGTTAGGATTAGGGTACGTGTTAGGGTTAGGGTACGCGTTAGGGTTAGGGTAGTTATCAGTAGGAGAAGATAAGGAACACACCCATTATCAAGAAATCACATTAGGATTCTCTTTTTAACCTGTTCCTTAAAACACTAGTGCTTAGGAAATCTATTGGAGGCAAAGCAGTCAAGGGTAGCTTAGGGTTAGGGTTAGGGTTAGGGTTAGGTTTAGGGTACGGCTTAGGGTACGGGTTCGGGTACGGGTTCGTGTACGCTGTAGGGTATGGGTTAGGGTTAGGGTTAGGGTTAGTTTGAAGGTTAGGGCTCGGTTTAGGGTACGGGTTAGGATTAGGGTTCGTGTTAGGGTTAGGGTAGGGGTTAGGGTTAGGGTACGCGTTAGGGTTAGGGTAGTTATTAAATCTTTCCCACTCTCTAGATACCCCTTAGCACGTCAAGGAATATTATTTGGGGGTCCAGCCATGGAGAAGAGTTTAGACACTAGGAGAAGATAAGGAACACACCCATTATCAAGAAATCACATTAGGATTCTCTTTTTAACCTGTTCCTTAAAACACTAGTGCTTAGGAAATCTATTGGAGGCAGAAGCAGTCAAGGGTAGCTTAGGGTTAGGGTTAGGGTTAGGGCTAGGTTTAGGACACGGCTTAGGGTACGGGTTCGGGTACGGGTTCGTGTACGGCGTAGGGAATGGGTTTGGGTTAGGGTTAGGATTAGTTTGAAGGTCAGGGCTCGGTTTAGGGTACGGGTTAGGATTAGGGTTCGTGTTAGGGTTAGGGTAGGGATTAGGGTTAGGGTACGCGTTAGGGTTAGGGTAGTTATTAAACCTATCCCACTCTCTAGATACCCCTTAGCACGTCAAGGAATATTATTTGGGTGTCCAGCCATGGAGAAGAGTTTAGACACTAGGAGAAGATAAGGAACACACCCATTATCAAGAAATCACATTAGGATTCTCTTTTTAACCTGTTCCTTAAAACACTAGTGCTTAGGAAATCTATTGGAGGCAGAAGCAGTCAAGGGTAGCTTAGGGTTAGGGTTAGGGTTAGGGCTAGGGTTAGGACACGGCTTAGGGTACGGGTTCGGGTACGGGTTCGTGTACGGCGTAGGGTATGGGTTTGGGTTAGTGTTAGGGTTAGTTTGAAGGTTAGGGCTCGGTTTAGGGTACGGATTAGGATTAGGGTTCGTGTTAGGGTTAGGGTAGTGGTTAGGGTTAGGGTAGTTATTAAACGTATCCCACTCTCTAGATACCCCTTAGCACGTCAAGGAATATTATTTGGGGTTCCAGCCATGGAGAAGAGTTTAGACACTAGGAGAAGATAAGGAACACACCCATTATCAAGAAATCACATTAGGATTCTCTTTTTACCCTGTTCCTTAAAACAGTAGTGCTTAGGAAATCTATTGGAGGAAGAAGCAGTCAAGGGTAGCTTAGGGTTAGGGTTAGGGTTAGGGTACGGGTTCGGGTACGGTTTCGTGTACGGCGTAGGGTATGGGTTAGGGTTAGTGTTAGGGTTAGTTTGAAGGTTAGGGCTCGGTTTAGGGTACGGGTTAGGATTAGGGTTCGTGTTAGGGTTAGGGTAGGGGTTAGGGTTAGGGTACGCGTTAGGGTTAGGGTAGTTATTAAACCTATCCCACTCTCTAGATAACCCTTAGCACGTCAAGGAATATTATTTGGGGGTCCAGCCATGGAGAAGAGTTTAGACACTAGGAGAAGATAAGGAACACACCCATTATCAAGAAATCACATTAGGATTCTCTTTTTAACCTGTTCCTTAAAACACTAGTGCTTAGGAAATCTATTGGAGGCAGAAGCAGTCAAGGGTAGCTTAGGGTTAGGGTTAGGGTTAGGGCTAGGGTTAGGACACGGCTTAGGGTACGGGTTCGGGTACGGGTTCGTGTACGGCGTAGGGTAAGGGTTTGGGTTAGGGTTAGGGTTAGTTTGAAGGTTAGGGCTCGGTTTAGGGTACGGGTTAGGATTAGGATTCGTGTTAGGGTTAGGGTAGGGGTTAGGGTTAGGGTACGCGTTAGGGTTAGGGTAGTTATTAAACCTATCCCACTCTCTAGAAACCCCTTAGCACGTCAAGGAATATTATTTGGGGGTCCAGCCATGGAGAAGAGTTTAGACACTAGGAGAAGATAAGGAACACACCCATTATCCTGAAATCACATTAGGATTCTCTTTTTAACCTGTTCCTTAATACACTAGTGCTTAGGAAATCTATTGGAGGCAGAAGCAGTCAAGGGTAGCTTAGGGTTAGGGTTACGGTTAGGGTTAGGGTTAGGGTTATTGTTAGGGTAAGGCTTAGGGTACGGGTTCGGGTACGGCATAGGGTATGGGTTAGGGTTAGGGTTAGGGTTAGTTTGAGGGTTAGGGCTCGGTTTAGGGTACGGGTTAGGAGTAGGGTACGTGTTAGGGTTAGGGTAGGGGTTAGGGTTAGGGTACGCGTTAGGGTTAGGGTAGTTATTAAACCTATCCCACTCCCTAGATACCCCTTAGCACGTCAAGGAATATTATTTGGGGGTCCAGCCATGGAGAAGAGTTTAGACAGTAGGAGAAGATAAGGAACACACCCATTATCAAGAAATCACATTAGGATTCTCTTTTTAACCTGTTCCTTAAAACACTAGTGCTTAGGAAATCTATTGGAGGCAAAGCAGTCAAGGGTAGCTTAGGGTTAGGGTTAGGGTTAGGGTTAGGGTTAGGGTACGGCTTAGGGTACGGGTTCGGGTACGGGTTCGTGTACGCTGTAGGGTATGGGTTAGGGTTAGGGTTAGGGTTAGTTTGAAGGTTAGGGCTCGGTTTAGGGTACGGGTTAGGATTAGGTTTCGTGTTAGGGTTAGGGTAGGGGTTAGGGTTAGGGTACGCGTTAGGGTTAGGGTAGTTATTAAATCTTTCCCACTCTCTAGATACCCCTTAGCACGTCAAGGAATATTATTTGGGGGTCCAGCCATGGAGAAGAGTTTAGACACTAGGAGAAGATAAGGAACACACCCATTATCAAGAAATCACATTAGGATTCTCTTTTTAACCTGTTCCTTAAAACACTAGTGCTTAGGAAATCTATTGGAGGCAGAAGCAGTCAAGGGTAGCTTAGGTTTAGGGTTAGGGTTAGGGCTAGGGTTAGGACACGGCTTAGGGTACGGGTTCAGGTACTGGTTCGTGTACGGCGTAGGGTATGGGTTTGGGTTAGGGTTAGGATTAGTTTGAAAGTCAGGGCTCGGTTTAGGGTACGGGTTAGGATTAGGGTTCGTGTTAGGGTTAGGGTAGGGATTAGGTTTAGGGTACGCGTTAGGGTTAGGGTAGTTATTAAACCTATCCCACTCTCTAGATACCCATTAGCACGTCAAGGAATATTATTTGGGTGTCCAGCCATGGAGAAGAGTTTAGACACTAGGAGAAGATAAGGAACACACCCATTATCAAGAAATCACATTAGGATTCTATTTTTAACCTGTTCCTTAAAACACTAGTGCTTAGGAAATCTATTGGAGGCAGAAGCAGTCAAGGGTAGCTTAGGGTTAGGGTTAGGGTTAGGGCTAGGGTTAGGACACGGCTTAGGGTACGGGTTCGGGTACGGGTTCGTGTACGGCGTAGGGTATGGGTTTGGGTTAGTGTTAGGGTTAGTTTGAAGGTTAGGGCTCGGTTTAGGGTACGGATTAGGATTAGGGTTCTTGTTAGGGTTAGGGTAGGGGTTAGGGTTAGGGTAGTTATTAAACCTATCCCACTCTCTAGATACCCCTTAGCACGTCAAGGAATATTATTTGGGGGTCCAGCCATGGAGAAGAGTTTAGACACTAGGAGAAGATAAGGAACACACCCATTATTAAGAAATCACATTAGGATTCTCTTTTTAACCTGTTCCTTAAAACACTAGTGCTTAGGAAATCTATTGGAGGCAGAAGCAGTCAAGGGTAGCTTAGGGTTAGGGTTTGGGTTAGGGTACGGCTTAGGGTACGGGTTCGGGTACGGGTTCGGGTACGGGTTTGGGTATGGCGTAGGGTATGGGTTAGGGTTAGGGTTAGGGTTAGTTTGAGGGTTAGGGCTCGGTTTAGGGTACGGGTTAGGATTAGGGTACGTGTTAGGGTTAGGGTAGGGGTTAGGGTTAGGGTACGCGTTAGGGTTAGGGTAGTTATTAAACCTATCCCACTCTCTAGATACCCCTTAGCACGTCAAGGAATATCATTTGGGGTTCCAGCCATGGAGAAGAGTTTAGACACTAGGAGAAGATAAGGAACACACCCATTATCAAGAAATCACATTAGGATTCTCTTTTTAACCTGTTCCTTAAAACACTAGTGCTTAGGAAATCTATTGGAGGCAGAAGCAGTCAAGGGTAGCTTAGGGTTAGGGTTAGGGTTAGGGCTAGGGTTAGGACACGGCTTAGGGTACGGGTTCGGGTACGGGTTCGTGTACGGCGTAGGGTATGGGTTTGGGTTAGGGTTAGGGTTAGTTTGAAGGTTAGGGCTCGGTTTAGGGTACGGGTTAGGATTAGGGTTCGTGTTAGGGTTAGGGTAGGTGTTAGGGTTAGGGTACGCGTTAGGGTTAGGGTAGTTATTAAACCTATCCCACTCTCTAGATACCCCTTAGCACGTCAAGGAATATTATTTGGGGGTCCAGCCATGGAGAAGAGTTTAGACACTAGGAGAAGATAAGGAACACACCCATTATCCTGAAATCACATTAGGATTCTCTTTTTAACCTGTTCCTTAATACACTAGTGCTTAGGAAATCTATTGGAGGCAGAAGCAGTCAAGGGTAGCTTAGGGTTAGGGTTACGGTTAGGGTTAGGGTTAGGGTATGGCTTAGGGTACGGGTTCGGGTACGGGTTCGGGTACGGCGTAGGGTATGGGTTAGGGTTAGGGTTAGGGTTAGTTTGAGGGTTAGGGCTCGGTTTAGGTTACGGGTTAGGATTAGGGTACGTGTTAGGGATAGGGTAGGGGTTAGGGTTAGGTTACGCGTTAGGGTTAGGGTAGTTATTAAACCTATCCCACTCTCTAGATACCCCTTAGCACGTCAAGGAATATTATTTGGGGGACCAGCCATGGAGAAGAGTTTAGACACTAGGAGAAGATAAGGAACACACCCAATATCAAGAAATCACATTAGGATTCTCTTTTTAACCTGTTCCTTAAAACACTAGTGCTTAGGAAATCTATTGGAGGCAGAAGCAGTCAAGGGTAGCTTAGGGTTAGCGTTAGGGTTAGGGTACGGCTTAGGGTACGGGTTCGGGTACGGGTTCGGGTACGGGTTCGGTTATGGCGTAGGGTATGGGTTAGGTTTCGGGTTAGGGTTAGTTTGAGGGTTAGGGCTCGGTTTAGGTTACGGGTTAGGATTAGGGTACGTGTTAGGGATAGGGTAGGGGTTAGGGTTAGGGTACGCGTTAGGGTTAGGGTAGTTATTAAACATATCCCACTCTCTAGATACCCCTTAGCACGTCAAGGAATATTATTTGGGGGTCCAGCCATGGAGAAGAGTTTAGACACTAGGAGAAGATAAGGAACACAACCATTATCAATAAATCACATTAGGATTCTCTTTTTAACCTGTTCCTTAAAACACTAGTGCTTAGGAAATCTATTGGAGGCAGAAGCAGTCAAGGGTAGCTTAGGGTTAGGGTTTGGGTTAGGGTACGGCTTAGGGTACGGGTTCGGGTACGGGTTCGGTTACGGGTTTGGGTATGGCGTAGGATATGGGTTAGGGTTAGGTTTAGGGTTAGTTTGAGGGTTAGGGCTCGGTTTAGGGTACGGGTTAGGATTAGGGTACGTGTTAGGTTTAGGGTAGGGGATAGGGTTAGGGTACGCATTAGGGTTAGGGTAGTTATTAAACCTATCCCACTCTCTAGATACCCCTTAGCACGTCAAGGAATATTATTTGGGTGTCCAGCCATGGAGAAGAGTTTAGACACTAGGAGAAGATAAGGAACACACCCATTATCAAGAAATCACATTAGGATTCTCTTTTTAACCTGTTCCTTAAAACACTAGTGCTTAGGAAATCTATTGGAGGCAGAAGCAGTCAAGGGTAGCTTAGGGTTAGGGTTAGGGTTAGGGCTAGGGTTAGGACACGGCTTAGGGTACGGGTTCGGGTACGGGTTCGTGTACGGCGTAGGGTATGGGTTTGGGTTAGTGTTAGGGTTAGTTTGAAGGTTAGGGCTCGGTTTAGGGTACGGGTTAGGATTAGGGTACGTGTTAGGGTTAGGGTAGGGGTTAGGGTTAGGGTACGCGTTAGGGTTAGGGTAGTTATTAAACCTATCCCACTCTCTAGATACCCCTTAGCACGTCAAGGAATATTATTTGGGGGTCCAGCCATGGAGAAGAGTTTAGACACTAGGAGAAGATAAGGAACACACCCATTATCAAGAAATCACATTAGGATTCTCTTTTTAACCTGTTCCTTAAAACACTAGTGCTTAGGAAATCTATTGGAGGCAGAAGCAGTCAAGGGTAGCTTAGGGTTAGGGTTAGGGTTAGTGTTAGGGTACGGGTTAGGAGTAGGGTACGTGTTAGGGTTAGGGTAGGGGTTAGGGTTAGGGTACGCGTTAGGGTTAGGGTAGTTATTAAACCTATCCCACTCCCTAGATACCCCTTAGCACGTCAAGGAATATTATTTGGGGGTCCAGCCAAGGAGAAGAGTTTAGACAGTAGGAGAAGATAAGGAACACACGCATTATCAAGAAATCACATTAGGATTCTCTTTTTAACCTGTTCCTTAAAACACTAGTGCTTAGGAAATCTATTGGAGGCAAAGCAGTCAAGGGTAGCTTAGGGTTAGGGTTAGGGTTAGGGTTAGGGTTAGGGTATGGCTTAGGGTACGGGTTCGGGTACGGGTTCGGGTACGGGTTCGGTTACGGCGTAGGGTATGGGTTAGGTTTAGGGTTAGGGTTAGTTTGAGGGTTAGGGCTCGGTTTAGGTTACGGGTTAGGATTAGGGTACGTGTTAGGGTTAGGGTAGGGGTTAGGGTTAGGGTACGCATTAGGGTTAGGGTAGTTATTAAACATATCCCACTCTCTAGATACCCCTTAGCACGTCAAGGAATATTATTTGGGGGTCCAGCCATGGAGAAGAGTTTAGACACTAGGAGAAGATAAGGAACACACCCATTATCAAGAAATCACATTAGGATTCTCTTTTTAACCTGTTCCTTAAAACACTAGTGCTTAGGAAATCTATTGGAGGCAGAAGCAGTCAAGGTTAGCTTAGGGTTAGGGTTAGGGTTAGGGTTAGGGTTAGCTTTAGGGTACGGCTTAGGGTACGGGTTCGGGTACGGGTTCGGGTACGGCGTAGGTATGGGATAGGGTTAGGGTTAGGGTTAGTTTGAGGGTTAGGGCTCGGTTTAGGGTACGGGTTAGGATTAGGGTACGTGTTAGGGTTAGGGTACGCGTTAGGGTTAGGGTAGTTATCAGTAGGAGAAGATAAGGAACACACCCATTATCAAGAAATCACATTAGGATTCTCTTTTTAACCTGTTCCTTAAAACACTAGTGCTTAGGAAATCTATTGGAGGCAAAGCAGTCAAGGGTAGCTTAGGGTTAGGGTTAGGGTTAGGGTTAGGTTTAGGGTACGGCTTAGGGTACGGGTTCGGGTACGGGTTCGTGTACGCTGTAGGGTATGGGTTAGGGTTAGGGTTAGGGTTAGTTTGAAGGTTAGGGCTCGGTTTAGGGTACGGGTTAGGATTAGGGTTCGTGTTAGGGTTAGGGTAGGGGTTAGGGTTAGGGTACGCGTTAGGGTTAGGGTAGTTATTAAATCTTTCCCACTCTCTAGATACCCCTTAGCACGTCAAGGAATATTATTTGGGGGTCCAGCCATGGAGAAGAGTTTAGACACTAGGAGAAGATAAGGAACACACCCATTATCAAGAAATCACATTAGGATTCTCTTTTTAACCTGTTCCTTAAAACACTAGTGCTTAGGAAATCTATTGGAGGCAGAAGCAGTCAAGGGTAGCTTAGGGTTAGGGTTAGGGTTAGGGCTAGGTTTAGGACACGGCTTAGGGTACGGGTTCGGGTACGGGTTCGTGTACGGCGTAGGGAATGGGTTTGGGTTAGGGTTAGGATTAGTTTGAAGGTCAGGGCTCGGTTTAGGGTACGGGTTAGGATTAGGGTTCGTGTTAGGGTTAGGGTAGGGATTAGGGTTAGGGTACGCGTTAGGGTTAGGGTAGTTATTAAACCTATCCCACTCTCTAGATACCCCTTAGCACGTCAAGGAATATTATTTGGGTGTCCAGCCATGGAGAAGAGTTTAGACACTAGGAGAAGATAAGGAACACACCCATTATCAAGAAATCACATTAGGATTCTCTTTTTAACCTGTTCCTTAAAACACTAGTGCTTAGGAAATCTATTGGAGGCAGAAGCAGTCAAGGGTAGCTTAGGGTTAGGGTTAGGGTTAGGGCTAGGGTTAGGACACGGCTTAGGGTACGGGTTCGGGTACGGGTTCGTGTACGGCGTAGGGTATGGGTTTGGGTTAGTGTTAGGGTTAGTTTGAAGGTTAGGGCTCGGTTTAGGGTACGGATTAGGATTAGGGTTCGTGTTAGGGTTAGGGTAGTGGTTAGGGTTAGGGTAGTTATTAAACGTATCCCACTCTCTAGATACCCCTTAGCACGTCAAGGAATATTATTTGGGGGTCCAGCCATGGAGAAGAGTTTAGACACTAGGAGAAGATAAGGAACACACCCATTATCAAGAAATCACATTAGGATTCTCTTTTTACCCTGTTCCTTAAAACAGTAGTGCTTAGGAAATCTATTGGAGGAAGAAGCAGTCAAGGGTAGCTTAGGGTTAGGGTTAGGGTTAGGGTACGGGTTCGGGTACGGTTTCGTGTACGGCGTAGGGTATGGGTTAGGGTTAGTGTTAGGGTTAGTTTGAAGGTTAGGGCTCGGTTTAGGGTACGGGTTAGGATTAGGGTTCGTGTTAGGGTTAGGGTAGGGGTTAGGGTTAGGGTACGCGTTAGGGTTAGGGTAGTTATTAAACCTATCCCACTCTCTAGATAACCCTTAGCACGTCAAGGAATATTATTTGGGGGTCCAGCCATGGAGAAGAGTTTAGACAGTAGGAGAAGATAAGGAACACACCCATTATCAAGAAATCACATTAGGATTCTCTTTTTAACCTGTTCCTTAAAACACTAGTGCTTAGGAAATCTATTGGAGGCAGAAGCAGTCAAGGGTAGCTTAGGGTTAGGGTTAGGGTTAGGGCTAGGGTTAGGACACGGCTTAGGGTACGGGTTCGGGTACGGGTTCGTGTACGGCGTAGGGTAAGGGTTTGGGTTAGGGTTAGGGTTAGTTTGAAGGTTAGGGCTCGGTTTAGGGTACGGGTTAGGATTAGGATTCGTGTTAGGGTTAGGGTAGGGGTTAGGGATAGGGTACGCGTTAGGGTTAGGGTAGTTATTAAACCTATCCCACTCTCTAGAAACCCCTTAGCACGTCAAGGAATATTATTTGGGGGTCCAGCCATGGAGAAGAGTTTAGACACTAGGAGAAGATAAGGAACACACCCATTATCCTGAAATCACATTAGGATTCTCTTTTTAACCTGTTCCTTAATACACTAGTGCTTAGGAAATCTATTGGAGGCAGAAGCAGTCAAGGGTAGCTTAGGGTTAGGGTTACGGTTAGGGTTAGGGTTAGGGTTATTGTTAGGGTAAGGCTTAGGGTACGGGTTCGGGTACGGCATAGGGTATGGGTTAGGGTTAGGGTTAGGGTTAGTTTGAGGGTTAGGGCTCGGTTTAGGGTACGGGTTAGGAGTAGGGTACGTGTTAGGGTTAGGGTAGGGGTTAGGGTTAGGGTACGCGTTAGGGTTAGGGTAGTTATTAAACCTATCCCACTCCCTAGATACCCCTTAGCACGTCAAGGAATATTATTTGGGGGTCCAGCCATGGAGAAGAGTTTAGACAGTAGGAGAAGATAAGGAACACACCCATTATCAAGAAATCACATTAGGATTCTCTTTTTAACCTGTTCCTTAAAACACTAGTGCTTAGGAAATCTATTGGAGGCAAAGCAGTCAAGGGTAGCTTAGGGTTAGGGTTAGGGTTAGGGTTAGGGTTAGGGTACGGCTTAGGGTACGGGTTCGGGTACGGGTTCGTGTACGCTGTAGGGTATGGGTTAGGGTTAGGGTTAGGGTTAGTTTGAAGGTTAGGGCTCGGTTTAGGGTACGGGTTAGGATTAGGTTTCGTGTTAGGGTTAGGGTAGGGGTTAGGGTTAGGGTACGCGTTAGGGTTAGGGTAGTTATTAAATCTTTCCCACTCTCTAGATACCCCTTAGCACGTCAAGGAATATTATTTGGGGGTCCAGCCATGGAGAAGAGTTTAGACACTAGGAGAAGATAAGGAACACACCCATTATCAAGAAATCACATTAGGATTCTCTTTTTAACCTGTTCCTTAAAACACTAGTGCTTAGGAAATCTATTGGAGGCAGAAGCAGTCAAGGGTAGCTTAGGTTTAGGGTTAGGGTTAGGGCTAGGGTTAGGACACGGCTTAGGGTACGGGTTCAGGTACGGGTTCGTGTACGGCGTAGGGTATGGGTTTGGGTTAGGGTTAGGATTAGTTTGAAAGTCAGGGCTCGGTTTAGGGTACGGGTTAGGATTAGGGTTCGTGTTAGGGTTAGGGTAGGGATTAGGTTTAGGGTACGCGTTAGGTTTAGGGTAGTTATTAAACCTATCCCACTCTCTAGATACCCCTTAGCACGTCAAGGAATATTATTTGGGTGTCCAGCCATGGAGAAGAGTTTAGACACTAGGAGAAGATAAGGAACACACCCATTATCAAGAAATCACATTAGGATTCTCTTTTTAACCTGTTCCTTAAAACACTAGTGCTTAGGAAATCTATTGGAGGCAGAAGCAGTCAAGGGTAGCTTAGGGTTAGGGTTAGGGTTAGGGCTAGGGTTAGGACACGGCTTAGGGTACGGGTTCGGGTACGGGTTCGTGTACGGCGTAGGGTATGGGTTTGGGTTAGTGTTAGGGTTAGTTTGAAGGTTAGGGCTCGGTTTAGGGTACGGATTAGGATTAGGGTTCTTGTTAGGGTTAGGATAGGGGTTAGGGTTAGGGTAGTTATTAAACCTATCCCACTCTCTAGATACCCCTTAGCACGTCAAGGAATATTATTTGGGGGTCCAGCCATGGAGAAGAGTTTAGACACTAGGAGAAGATAAGGAACACACCCATTATTAAGAAATCACATTAGGATTCTCTTTTTAACCTGTTCCTTAAAACACTAGTGCTTAGGAAATCTATTGGAGGCAGAAGCAGTCAAGGGTAGCTTAGGGTTAGGGTTTGGGTTAGGGTACGGCTTAGGGTACGGGTTCGGGTACGGGTTCGGGTACGGCGTAGGGTATGGGTTAGGGTTAGGGTTAGGGTTAGTTTGAGGGTTAGGGCTCGGTTTAGGTTACGGGTTAGGATTAGGGTACGTGTTAGGGATAGGGTAGGGGTTAGGGTTAGGTTACGCGTTAGGGTTAGGGTAGTTATTAAACCTATCCCACTCTCTAGATACCCCTTAGCACGTCAAGGAATATTATTTGGGGGACCAGCCATGGAGAAGAGTTTAGACACTAGGAGAAGATAAGGAACACACCCAATATCAAGAAATCACATTAGGATTCTCTTTTTAACCTGTTCCTTAAAACACTAGTGCTTAGGAAATCTATTGGAGGCAGAAGCAGTCAAGGGTAGCTTAGGGTTAGCGTTAGGGTTAGGGTACGGCTTAGGGTACGGGTTCGGGTACGGGTTCGGGTACGGGTTCGGTTATGGCGTAGGGTATGGGTTAGGTTTCGGGTTAGGGTTAGTTTGAGGGTTAGGGCTCGGTTTAGGTTACGGGTTAGGATTAGGGTACGTGTTAGGGATAGGGTAGGGGTTAGGGTTAGGGTACGCGTTAGGGTTAGGGTAGTTATTAAACATATCCCACTCTCTAGATACCCCTTAGCACGTCAAGGAATATTATTTGGGGGTCCAGCCATGGAGAAGAGTTTAGACACTAGGAGAAGATAAGGAACACAACCATTATCAATAAATCACATTAGGATTCTCTTTTTAACCTGTTCCTTAAAACACTAGTGCTTAGGAAATCTATTGGAGGCAGAAGCAGTCAAGGGTAGCTTAGGGTTAGGGTTTGGGTTAGGGTACGGCTTAGGGTACGGGTTCGGGTACGGGTTCGGTTACGGGTTTGGGTATGGCGTAGGATATGGGTTAGGGTTAGGTTTAGGGTTAGTTTGAGGGTTAGGGCTCGGTTTAGGGTACGGGTTAGGATTAGGGTACGTGTTAGGTTTAGGGTAGGGGATAGGGTTAGGGTACGCATTAGGGTTAGGGTAGTTATTAAACCTATCCCACTCTCTAGATACCCCTTAGCACGTCAAGGAATATTATTTGGGTGTCCAGCCATGGAGAAGAGTTTAGACACTAGGAGAAGATAAGGAACACACCCATTATCAAGAAATCACATTAGGATTCTCTTTTTAACCTGTTCCTTAAAACACTAGTGCTTAGGAAATCTATTGGAGGCAGAAGCAGTCAAGGGTAGCTTAGGGTTAGGGTTAGGGTTAGGGCTAGGGTTAGGACACGGCTTAGGGTACGGGTTCGGGTACGGGTTCGTGTACGGCGTAGGGTATGGGTTTGGGTTAGTGTTAGGGTTAGTTTGAAGGTTAGGGCTCGGTTTAGGGTACGGGTTAGGATTAGGGTACGTGTTAGGGTTAGGGTAGGGGTTAGGGTTAGGGTACGCGTTAGGGTTAGGGTAGTTATTAAACCTATCCCACTCTCTAGATACCCCTTAGCACGTCAAGGAATATTATTTGGGGGTCCAGCCATGGAGAAGAGTTTAGACACTAGGAGAAGATAAGGAACACACCCATTATCAAGAAATCACATTAGGATTCTCTTTTTAACCTGTTCCTTAAAACACTAGTGCTTAGGAAATCTATTGGAGGCAGAAGCAGTCAAGGGTAGCTTAGGGTTAGGGTTAGGGTTAGTGTTAGGGTACGGGTTAGGAGTAGGGTACGTGTTAGGGTTAGGGTAGGGGTTAGGGTTAGGGTACGCGTTAGGGTTAGGGTAGTTATTAAACCTATCCCACTCCCTAGATACCCCTTAGCACGTCAAGGAATATTATTTGGGGGTCCAGCCAAGGAGAAGAGTTTAGACAGTAGGAGAAGATAAGGAACACACGCATTATCAAGAAATCACATTAGGATTCTCTTTTTAACCTGTTCCTTAAAACACTAGTGCTTAGGAAATCTATTGGAGGCAAAGCAGTCAAGGGTAGCTTAGGGTTAGGGTTAGGGTTAGGGTTAGGGTTAGGGTATGGCTTAGGGTACGGGTTCGGGTACGGGTTCGGGTACGGGTTCGGTTACGGCGTAGGGTATGGGTTAGGTTTAGGGTTAGGGTTAGTTTGAGGGTTAGGGCTCGGTTTAGGTTACGGGTTAGGATTAGGGTACGTGTTAGGGTTAGGGTAGGGGTTAGGGTTAGGGTACGCATTAGGGTTAGGGTAGTTATTAAACATATCCCACTCTCTAGATACCCCTTAGCACGTCAAGGAATATTATTTGGGGGTCCAGCCATGGAGAAGAGTTTAGACACTAGGAGAAGATAAGGAACACACCCATTATCAAGAAATCACATTAGGATTCTCTTTTTAACCTGTTCCTTAAAACACTAGTGCTTAGGAAATCTATTGGAGGCAGAAGCAGTCAAGGTTAGCTTAGGGTTAGGGTTAGGGTTAGGGTTAGGGTTAGCTTTAGGGTACGGCTTAGGGTACGGGTTCGGGTACGGGTTCGGGTACGGCGTAGGTATGGGATAGGGTTAGGGTTAGGGTTAGTTTGAGGGTTAGGGCTCGGTTTAGGGTACGGGTTAGGATTAGGGTACGTGTTAGGGTTAGGGTACGCGTTAGGGTTAGGGTAGTTATCAGTAGGAGAAGATAAGGAACACACCCATTATCAAGAAATCACATTAGGATTCTCTTTTTAACCTGTTCCTTAAAACACTAGTGCTTAGGAAATCTATTGGAGGCAAAGCAGTCAAGGGTAGCTTAGGGTTAGGGTTAGGGTTAGGGTTAGGTTTAGGGTACGGCTTAGGGTACGGGTTCGGGTACGGGTTCGTGTACGCTGTAGGGTATGGGTTAGGGTTAGGGTTAGGGTTAGTTTGAAGGTTAGGGCTCGGTTTAGGGTACGGGTTAGGATTAGGGTTCGTGTTAGGGTTAGGGTAGGGGTTAGGGTTAGGGTACGCGTTAGGGTTAGGGTAGTTATTAAATCTTTCCCACTCTCTAGATACCCCTTAGCACGTCAAGGAATATTATTTGGGGGTCCAGCCATGGAGAAGAGTTTAGACACTAGGAGAAGATAAGGAACACACCCATTATCAAGAAATCACATTAGGATTCTCTTTTTAACCTGTTCCTTAAAACACTAGTGCTTAGGAAATCTATTGGAGGCAGAAGCAGTCAAGGGTAGCTTAGGGTTAGGGTTAGGGTTAGGGCTAGGTTTAGGACACGGCTTAGGGTACGGGTTCGGGTACGGGTTCGTGTACGGCGTAGGGAATGGGTTTGGGTTAGGGTTAGGATTAGTTTGAAGGTCAGGGCTCGGTTTAGGGTACGGGTTAGGATTAGGGTTCGTGTTAGGGTTAGGGTAGGGATTAGGGTTAGGGTACGCGTTAGGGTTAGGGTAGTTATTAAACCTATCCCACTCTCTAGATACCCCTTAGCACGTCAAGGAATATTATTTGGGTGTCCAGCCATGGAGAAGAGTTTAGACACTAGGAGAAGATAAGGAACACACCCATTATCAAGAAATCACATTAGGATTCTCTTTTTAACCTGTTCCTTAAAACACTAGTGCTTAGGAAATCTATTGGAGGCAGAAGCAGTCAAGGGTAGCTTAGGGTTAGGGTTAGGGTTAGGGCTAGGGTTAGGACACGGCTTAGGGTACGGGTTCGGGTACGGGTTCGTGTACGGCGTAGGGTATGGGTTTGGGTTAGTGTTAGGGTTAGTTTGAAGGTTAGGGCTCGGTTTAGGGTACGGATTAGGATTAGGGTTCGTGTTAGGGTTAGGGTAGTGGTTAGGGTTAGGGTAGTTATTAAACGTATCCCACTCTCTAGATACCCCTTAGCACGTCAAGGAATATTATTTGGGGGTCCAGCCATGGAGAAGAGTTTAGACACTAGGAGAAGATAAGGAACACACCCATTATCAAGAAATCACATTAGGATTCTCTTTTTACCCTGTTCCTTAAAACAGTAGTGCTTAGGAAATCTATTGGAGGAAGAAGCAGTCAAGGGTAGCTTAGGGTTAGGGTTAGGGTTAGGGTACGGGTTCGGGTACGGTTTCGTGTACGGCGTAGGGTATGGGTTAGGGTTAGTGTTAGGGTTAGTTTGAAGGTTAGGGCTCGGTTTAGGGTACGGGTTAGGATTAGGGTTCGTGTTAGGGTTAGGGTAGGGGTTAGGGTTAGGGTACGCGTTAGGGTTAGGGTAGTTATTAAACCTATCCCACTCTCTAGATAACCCTTAGCACGTCAAGGAATATTATTTGGGGGTCCAGCCATGGAGAAGAGTTTAGACACTAGGAGAAGATAAGGAACACACCCATTATCAAGAAATCACATTAGGATTCTCTTTTTAACCTGTTCCTTAAAACACTAGTGCTTAGGAAATCTATTGGAGGCAGAAGCAGTCAAGGGTAGCTTAGGGTTAGGGTTAGGGTTAGGGCTAGGGTTAGGACACGGCTTAGGGTACGGGTTCGGGTACGGTTCGTGTACGGCGTAGGGTAAGGGTTTGGGTTAGGGTTAGGGTTAGTTTGAAGGTTAGGGCTCGGTTTAGGGTACGGGTTAGGATTAGGATTCGTGTTAGGGTTAGGGTAGGGGTTAGGGATAGGGTACGCGTTAGGGTTAGGGTAGTTATTAAACCTATCCCACTCTCTAGAAACCCCTTAGCACGTCAAGGAATATTATTTGGGGGTCCAGCATGGAGAAGAGTTTAGACACTAGGAGAAGATAAGGAACACACCCATTATCCTGAAATCACATTAGGATTCTCTTTTTAACCA